>NC_069502.1:600930529-601188029 GCF_027579735.1 Bombina bombina
ACTGAAGCTTCATTCTTAAAAGCCCACGAAGTGGAGACTGATCTAGTAGAATGAGCTGTAATTCTCTGAGGCAGGGCTTGACCCGACTCCAAATAAGCTTGATGAATCAAAAGCTTTAACCACGAAGTCAAGGAAACAGCAGAAGCCTTCTGACCTTTCCTAGAGCCATAAAATATAACAAATAGACTAGAAGTCTTCCTGAAATCTTTAGTAGCTTCAACATAATATTTCAAAGCTCTTACCACATCCAAAGAATGTAAGGATCTCTCCAAAGAATTCTTAGGATTAGGACACAAGGAAGGAACAACAATTTCTCTATTAATGTTGTTAGAATTCACAAACTTAGGTAAGAATTTAAATGAAGTCCGCAAAACCGCCTTATCCTGATAAAAAAATCAGAAAAGGAGGTTCACAAGAGAGAGCGGATAATTCAGAAACTCTTCTAGCAGAAGAGATGGCCAAAAGAAACAACACTTTCCAAGAAAGTAGTTTAATGTCCAAAGAATGCATAGGTTTAAACAGAGGAGCCTGTAAAGCCTTCAAAACTAAATTAAGACTCCAAGGAGGAGAGATTGATTTAATGACAGGCTTGATACGAACCAAAGCCTGTACAAAACAATGAACATCAGGAAGTTTAGCAATCTTTCTGTGAAATAAAACAGAAAGAGCAGAGATTTGTCCTTTCAAGGAACTTGTAGACAAACCTTTATCCAAACCATCCTGAAGAAACTGTAAAATTCTAGGAATTCTAAAAGAATGCCAAGAGAATTTATGAGAAGAACACCATGAAAACAGAATTTATGTTTACCTGATAAATTACTTTCTCCAACGGTGTGTCCGGTCCACGGCGTCATCCTTACTTGTGGGATATTCTCCTCCCCAACAGGAAATGGCAAAGAGCCCAGCAAAGCCGGTCACACGATCCCTCCTAGGCTCCGCCTACCCCAGTCATTCGACCGACGTTAAGGAGGAATATTTGCATAGGAGAAACCATATGTTACCGTGGTGACTGTAGTTAAAGAAAATAAATTATCAGACCTGATTAAAAAAACCAGGGCGGGCCGTGGACCGGACACACCGTTGGAGAAAGTAATTTATCAGGTAAACATAAATTCTGTTTTCTCCAACATGGGTGTGTCCGGTCCACGGCGTCATCCTTACTTGTGGGAACCAATACCAAAGCTTTAGGACACGGATGAAGGGAGGGAGCAAATCAGGTCACCTAAATGGAAGGCACCACGGCTTGCAAAACCTTTCTCCCAAAAATAGCCTCAGAAGAAGCAAAAGTATCAAATTTGTAAAATTTAGAAAAAGTGTGCAGTGAAGACCAAGTCGCTGCCTTACATATCTGATCAACAGAAGCCTCGTTCTTGAAGGCCCATGTGGAAGCCACAGCCCTAGTGGAGTGAGCTGTGATTCTTTCAGGAGGCTGCCGTCCGGCAGTCTCATAAGCCAATCGGATAATGCTTTTAATCCAGAAGGAGAGAGAGGTAGAAGTTGCTTTTTTGACCTCTCCGTTTACCAGAATAAACAACAAACAAAGACGAAGTTTGTCTGAAATCCTTAGTAGCTGCTAAGTAAAATTTGAGAGCACGAACTACATCCAAGTTGTGCAACAAACGTTCCTTCTTTGAAACTGGATTAGGACACAAAGAAGGCACAACTATCTCCTGGTTAATGTTTTTGTTAGAAACAACTTTTGGAAGAAAAACAGAATTTATGTTTACCTGATAAATTTCTTTCTCCAACGGTGTGTCCGGTCCACGGCGTCATCCTTACTTGTGGGATATTCTCTTCCCCAACAGGAAATGGCAAAGAGCCCAGCAAAGCTGGTCACATGATCCCTCCTAGGCTCCGCCTACCCCAGTCATTCGACCGACGTTAAGGAGGAATATTTGCATAGGAGAAACCATATGGTACCGTGGTGACTGTAGTTAAAGAAAATAAAATATCAGACCTGATTAAAAAAACCAGGGCGGGCCGTGGACCGGACACACCGTTGGAGAAAGAAATTTATCAGGTAAACATAAATTCTGTTTTCTCCAACATAGGTGTGTCCGGTCCACGGCGTCATCCTTACTTGTGGGAACCAATACCAAAGCTTTAGGACACGGATGAAGGGAGGGAGCAAATCAGGTCACCTAAATGGAAGGCACCACGGCTTGCAAAACCTTTCTCCCAAAAATAGCCTCAGAAGAAGCAAAAGTATCAAACTTGTAAAATTTGGTAAAAGTGTGCAGTGAAGACCAAGTCGCTGCCCTACATATCTGATCAACAGAAGCCTCGTTCTTGAAGGCCCATGTGGAAGCCACAGCCCTAGTGGAATGAGCTGTGATTCTTTCGGGAGGCTGCCGTCCGGCAGTCTCGTAAGCCAATCTGATGATGCTTTTAATCCAAAAAGAGAGAGAGGTAGAAGTTGCTTTTTGACCTCTCCTTTTACCTGAATAAACAACAAACAAGGAAGATGTTTGTCTAAAATCCTTTGTAGCATCTAAATAGAATTTTAGAGCGCGAACAACATCCAAATTGTGCAACAAACGTTCCTTCTTTGAAACTGGTTTTGGACACAGAGAAGGTACGATAATCTCCTGGTTAATGTTTTTGTTAGAAACAACTTTTGGAAGAAAACCAGGTTTAGTACGTAAAACCACCTTATCTGCATGGAACACCAGATAAGGAGGAGAACACTGCAGAGCAGATAATTCTGAGACTCTTCTAGCAGAAGAAATCGCAACTAAAAACAAAACTTTCCAAGATAATAACTTAATATCAACGGAATGTAAGGGTTCAAACGGAACCCCCTGAAGAACTGAAAGAACTAAATTGAGACTCCAAGGAGGAGTCAAAGGTTTGTAAACAGGCTTGATTCTAACCAGAGCCTGAACAAAGGCTTGAACATCTGGCACAGCTGCCAGCTTTTTGTGAAGTAATACCGACAAGGCAGAAATCTGTCCCTTCAGGGAACTTGCAGATAATCCTTTTTCCAATCCTTCTTGAAGGAAGGATAGAATCCTAGGAATCTTAACCTTGTCCCAAGGGAATCCTTTAGATTCACACCAACAGATATATTTTTTCCAAATTTTATGGTAAATCTTTCTAGTCACAGGCTTTCTGGCCTGAACAAGAGTATCGATAACAGAATCTGAGAATCCTCGCTTCGATAAAATCAAGCGTTCAATCTCCAAGCAGTCAGCTGGAGTGAAACCAGATTCGGATGTTCGAACGGACCCTGAACAAGAAGGTCTCGTCTCAAAGGTAGCTTCCAAGGTGGAGCCGATGACATATTCACCAGATCTGCATACCAAGTCCTGCGTGGCCACGCAGGAGCTATCAAGATCACCGACGCCCTCTCCTGCTTGATCCTGGCTATCAGCCTGGGGATGAGAGGAAATGGCGGGAACACATAAGCTAGTTTGAAGGTCCAAGGTGCTACTAGTGCATCCACTAGAGCCGCCTTGGGATCCCTGGATCTGGCCCCGTAGCAAGGAACTTTGAAGTTCTGACGAGAGGCCATCAGATCCATGTCTGGAATGCCCCACAGGTGAGTGACTTGGGCAAAGATTTCCGGATGGAGTTCCCACTCCCCCGGATGCAATGTCTGCCGACTCAGAAAATCCGCTTCCCAATTTTCCACTCCTGGGATGTGGATAGCAGACAGGTGGCAGGAGTGAGACTCCGCCCAAAGAATAATTTTGGTTACTTCTTCCATCGCTAGGGAACTCCTTGTTCCCCCCTGATGGTTGATGTACGCAACAGTCGTCATGTTGTCTGATTGAAACCGTATGAACCTGGTCCTCGCAAGCTGGGGCCAGGCCTGGAGAGCATTGAATATCGCTCTCAGTTCCAGAATATTTATCGGTAGAAGAGATTCTTCCCGAGACCAAAGACCCTGAGCTTTCAGGGATCCCCAGACCGCGCCCCAGCCTATCAGACTGGCGTCGGTCGTGACAATGACCCACTCTGGTCTGTGGAACATCATCCCTTGAGACAGATTGTCCAGGGACAGCCACCAACGGAGTGAGTCTCTGGTTCTCTGATTTACTTGTATCTTCGGAGACAAGTCTGTATAGTCCCCATTCCACTGACTGAGCATGCACAGTTGTAATGGTCTTAGATGAATGCGCGCAAAAGGAACTATGTCCATCGCCGCCACCATCAACCCGATCACTTCCATGCACTGAGCTATGGAAGGAAGAGGAACGGAATGAAGTATCCGACAAGAGTCCAGAAGCTTTGTTTTTCTGGCCTCTGTTAGAAAGATCCTCATTTCTAAGGAGTCTATAATTGTTCCCAAGAAGGGAACCCTTGTTGACGGGGATAGAGAACTCTTTTCCACGTTCACTTTCCAGCCGTGAGATCTGAGAAAGGCCAGGACAATGTCCGTGTGAGCCTTTGCTTGAGGAAGGGACGACGCTTGAATCAGAATGTCGTCCAGGTAAGGTACTACTGCAATGCCCCTTGGTCTTAGCACCGCTAGAAGGGACCCTAGTACCTTTGTGAAAATCCTTGGAGCAGTGGCTAATCCGAAAGGAAGCGCCACGAACTGGTAATGTTTGTCCAGGAATGCAAACCTTAGGAACCGATGATGTTCCTTGTGGATAGGAATATGTAGATACGCATCCTTTAAATCCACCGTGGTCATGAATTGACCTTCCTGGATGGAAGGAAGGATAGTTCGAATGGTTTCCATCTTGAACGATGGGACCTTGAGAAATTTGTTTAAGATCTTGAGATCTAGGATTGGTCTGAACGTTCCCTCTTTTTTGGGAACTATGAACAGATTGGAGTAGAACCCCATCCCTTGTTCTCTTAATGGAACAGGATGAATCACTCCCATTTTTAACAGGTCTTCTACACAATGTAAGAACGCCTGTCTTTTTATGTGGTCTGAAGACAACTGCGACCTGTGGAACCTCCCCCTTGGGGGAAGTCCCTTGAATTCCAGAAGATAACCCTGGGAGACTATTTCTAGCGCCCAAGGATCCAGAACATCTCTTGCCCAAGCCTGAGCGAAGAGAGAGAGTCTGCCCCCCACCAGATCCGGTCCCGGATCGGGGGCCAATATTTCATGCTGTCTTGGTAGCAGTGGCAGGTTTCTTGGCCTGCTTTCCCTTGTTCCAGCCTTGCATTGGTCTCCAAGCTGGCTTGGCCTGAGAAGTATTACCCTCTTGCTTAGAGGACGTAGCACCTTGGGCTGGTCCGTTTTTACGAAAGGGACGAAAATTAGGTCTATTTTTTGCCTTGAAGGGCCGATCCTGAGGAAGGGCGTGGCCCTTACCCCCAGTGATATCAGAGATAATCTCTTTCAAGTCAGGACCAAACAGCGTTTTCCCCTTGAAAGGAATGTTTAGTAGCTTGTTCTTGGAAGACGCATCAGCCGACCAAGATTTCAACCAAAGCGCTCTGCGCGCCACAATAGCAAACCCAGAGTTCTTAGCCGCTAACTTAGCCAATTGCAAAGAGGCGTCTAGAGTGAAAGAATTAGCCAATTTGAGAGCATTGATTCTGTCCATAATCTCCTCATAAGGAGGAGAGTCACTATCGAGCACCTTAAGCAGTTCATCAAACCAGAAATATGCGGCAGTAGTGACAGGGACAATGCATGAAATGGGTTGTAGAAGGTAACCCTGCTGAACAAACATCTTTTTAAGCAAACCTTCTAATTTTTTATCCATAGGATCTTTGAAAGCACAACTATCCTCTATGGGAATAGTGGTGCGTTTGTTTAAAGTAGAAACCGCTCCCTCGACCTTGGGGACTGACTGCCATAAGTCCTTTCTGGGGTCGACCATAGGAAACAATTTTTTAAATATGGGGGGAGGGACGAAAGGAATACCGGGCCTTTCCCATTCTTTATTAACAATGTCCGCCACCCGCTTGGGTATAGGAAAAGCTTCTGGGAGCCCCGGCACCTCTAGGAACTTGTCCATTTTACATAGTTTCTCTGGGATGACTAAATTTTCACAATCATCCAGAGTGGATAATACCTCCTTAAGCAAAATGCGGAGATGTTCCAATTTAAATTTAAATGTAATCACATCAGATTCAGCCTGCTGAGAAATGTTCCCTAAATCAGTAATTTCTCCCTCAGACAAAACCTCCCTGGCCCCCTCAGATTGGGTTAGGGGCCCTTCAGAGATATTAATATCAGCGTCGTCATGCTCTTCAGTAACTAAAACAGAGCAGCCACGCTTACGCTGACAAGGGTTAATTTTGGCTAAAATGTTTTTGACAGAATTATCCATTACAGCCGTCAATTGTTGCATAGTAAGGAGTATTGGCGCGCTAGATGTACTAGGGGCCTCCTGAGTGGGCAAGACTCGTGTAGACGAAGGAGGGAATGATGCAGTACCATGCTTACTCCCCTCACTTGAGGAATCATCTTGGGCATCATTGTCATTATCACATAAATCACATTTATTTAAATGAATAGGAATTCTGGCTTCCCCACATTCAGAACACAGTCTATCTGGTAGTTCAGACATGTTAAACAGGCATAAACTTGATCAGAAAGTACAAAAAACGTTTTAAAATAAAACCGTTACTGTCACTTTAAATTTTAAACTGAACACACTTTATTACTGCAATTGCGAAAAAAACATGAAGGAATTGTTCAAAATTCACCAAATTTTCACCACAGCGTCTTAAAGCCTTGAAAATATTGCACACCAATTTTGGAAGCTTTAACCCTTAAAATAACGGACCCGGAGCCGTTTTAAGCTTTAAACCCCTTTACAGTCCCTGGTATCTGCTTTGCTGAGACCCAACCAAACCCAAAGGGGAATACGATACCAAATGACGCCTTCAGAAGTCCTTTATAAGTATCAGAGCTCCTCTCACATGCGACTGCATGCCATGCCTCTCAAAAACAAGTGCGCAACACCGGCGCGAAAATGAGACTCTGCCTATGCTTTGGGAAAGCCCCTAAAGAATAAGGTGTCTAAAACAGTGCCTGCCGATATTATTATATCAAAATACCCAGATAAAATGATTCCTCAAGGCTAAATATGTGTTAATAATCAATCGATTTAGCCCAGAAAAAGTCTACAGTTTAAATAAGCCCTTGTGAAGCCCTTATTTACAATCGTAATAAACATGGCTTACCGGATCCCATAGGGAAAATGACAGCTTCCAGCATTACATCGTCTTGTTAGAATGTGTCATACCTCAAGCAGCAAGGGACTGCAAACTGTTCCCCCAACTGAAGTTAATTGCTCTCAACAGTCCTGTGTGGAACAGCCATGGATTTTAGTTACGGTTGCTAAAATCATTTTCCTCATACAAACAGAATTCTTCATCTCTTTTCTGTTTCTGAGTAAATAGTACGTACCAGCACTATTTGAAAATAACAAACTCTTGATTGAATAATGAAAAACTACAGTTAAACACTAAAAAACTCTAAGCCATCTCCGTGGAGATGTTGCCTGTACAACGGCAAAGAGAATGACTGGGGTAGGCGGAGCCTAGGAGGGATCATGTGACCAGCTTTGCTGGGCTCTTTGCCATTTCCTGTTGGGGAAGAGAATATCCCACAAGTAAGGATGACGCCGTGGACCGGACACACCTATGTTGGAGAAACCAGGTTTAGTACGCAAAACCACCTTATCTGCATGGAACACCAGATAAGGAGAAGAACACTGCAGAGCAGATAATTCTGAAACTCTTCTAGCAGAAGAAATTGCAACCAAAAACAAAACTTTCCAAGATAATAACTTAATATCAACGGAATGTAAGGGTTCAAACGGAACCCCCTGCAGAACTGAAAGAACTAGGTTGAGACTCCAAGGAGGAGTCAAAATTTTGTAAACAGGCTTGATTCTAACCAGAGCCTGAACAAAGGCTAGAACATCTGGCACAGCTGCCAGCTTTTTGTGAAGTAACACAGACAAGGCAGAAATCTGTCCCATCAAGGAACTTGCAGATAATCCTTTTTCCAATCCTTCTCGAAGGAAGGATAGACTCTTAGGAATCTTAACCTTGTCCCAAGGGAATCCTGCAGATTCACACCAACAGATATACCAAATTATGTGGTAATTTTTCTGGTTACAGGCTTTCAGGCCTGAACAAGAGTATTAATAACAGAATCTGAGAACCCTCGCTTTGATAAGATCAAGCGTTCAATCTCCAAGCAGTCAGCTGGAGTGGGTCGAACGGACCTAGAACAAGAAGGTCTCGTCTCAAAGGTAGCTTCCATGGTGGAGCCGATGACATATTCACCAGATCTGCATACCAAGTCCTGCGTGGCCACGCAGGAGCTATCAAAATCACCGACGCCCTCTCCTGATTGATCCTGGCTACCAGCCTGGGGATGAGAGGAAACGGCGGGAACACATAAGCTAGTTTGAAGGTCCAAGGTGCTACTAGTGCATCCACTAGAGCCGCCTTGGGATCCCTGGATCTGTACCCGTAGTAAGGAACTCTGAAGTTCTGACGAGAGGCCATCAGATCCATGTCTGGAATGCCCCACGGTTGAGTGACTTGGGCAAAGATTTCCGGATGGAGTTCCCACTCCCCCGGATGCAATGTCTGACGACTCAGAAAATCCGCTTCCCAATTTTCCACTCCTGGGATGTGGATAGCAGACAGGTGGCAGGAGTGAGACTCCGCCCATAGAATGATTTTGGTCACTTCTTCCATCGCTAGGGAACTCCTTGTTCCCCCCTGATGGTTGATGTATGAACTTGGCCCTCGCTAGCTGAGGCCAAGCTTTGAGAGCATTGAATATCGCTCTCAGTTCCAGAATATTTATCGGTAGAAGAGATTCTACCCGAGACCAAAGACCCTGAGCTTTCAGGGATCCCCAGACCGCGCCCCAGCCCATCAGACTGGCGTCGGTCGTGACAATGACCCACTCTGGTCTGCGGAAGGTCATCCCTTGTGACAGGTTGTCCAGGGACAGCCACCAACGGAATGAGTCTCTGGTCCTCTGATTTCCTTGTATCTTCGGAGACAAGTCTGAATAGTCCCCATTCCACTGACTGAGCATGAACAGTTGTAATGGTCTTAGATGAATGCGCACAAAAGGAACTATGTCCATTGCCGCTACCATCAAACCTATCACTTCCATGCACTGCGCTATGGAAGGAAGAGGAACGGAATGAAGTATCCGACAAGAGTCTAGAAGTTTTGTTTTTCTGGCTTCTGTCAGAAAAATCCTCATTTCTAAGGAGTCTATTATAGTTCCCAAGAAGGGAACCCTCGTTGACGGAGATAGAGAACTCTTTTCCACGTTCACTTTCCATCCGTGAGATCTGAGAAAGGCCAGGACAATGTCCGTGTGAGCCTTTACTTGAGGAAGGGACGACGCTCGAATCAGAATGTCGTCCAAGTAAGGTACTACAGCAATGCCCCTTGGTCTTAGCACCGCCAGAAGGGACCCTAGTACCTATGAGAAAATCCTAGGAGCAGTGGCTAATCCGAAAGAAAACGCCACGAACTGGAAATGCTTGTCCAGGAATGCAAACCTTAGGAACCGATGATGTTCCTTGTGGATAGGAATATGTAGATACGCATCCTTGAAATCCACCTTGGTCATGAATTGACCTTCCTGGATGGAAGGAAGAAGTGTTCGAATGGTTTCCATCTTGAACGATGGAACCTTGAGAAACTTGTTCAAGATCTTGAGATCTAAGATTGGTCTGAACGTTCCCTCTTTTTTGGGAACTATGAACAGATTGGAGTAGAACCCCACTAAAAAACTCTAAGCCATCTCCGTGGAGATGTTGCCTGTACAACGGCAAAGAGAATGACTGGGGTAGGCGGAGCCTAGGAGGGATCGTGTGACCGGCTTTGCTGGGCTCTTTGCCATTTCCTGTTGGGGAGGAGAATATCCCACAAGTAAGGATGACGCCGTGGACCGGACACACCTATGTTGGAGAAATGTAAGTCTTCCAAACTCGATAATAAATCTTTCTAGAAACAGATTTATGAGCCTGCAACATAGTATTAATCACTGAGTCAGAGAAACCTCTATGACTAAGCACTAAGCGTTCAATTTCCATACCTTCAAATTTAATGATTTGAGATCCTGATGGAAAAACGGACCTTGAGAAAAAAGGTCTGGCCTTAATGGAAGTGGCCAAGGTTGGCAACTGGACATCCGAACAAGATCCGCATACCAAAACCTGCGAGTCCATGCAGGAGCCACCAGCAGCACAAACGATTGCTCCATGATGATTTTGGAGATCACTCTTGGAAGAAGAACTAGAGGCGAGAAAATATAAGCAGGTTGATAACACCAAGGAAGTGTCAATGCATCCACTGCTTCGGCCTGAGGATCCCTGGACCTGGACAGGTACCTGGGAAGTTTTTTGTTTAGATGAGATGCCATCAGATCTATTTCTGGAAGTCACCACATCTGAACAATTTGAGAAAACACATCTGGGTGGAGAGACCATTTTCCCGGATGTAAAGTCTGACGACTGAGGTAATACTCTTCCCAATTGTCTATACCTGGTATATGAACCGCAGGAGCTGGATTCCGCCCAAACAAGTATCCAAGATACTTCTTTCATAGCTTGAGGACTGTGAGTCCCACCCTGATGATTGACATATGCCACAGTGGTGATATTGTCTGACTGAAAACAAATGAACGGTTCTCTCTTCAACAGAGGCCAAAACTGAAGAGCCCTGAGAATTGCACGGAGTTCCAAAATATTGATTGGTAATCTCGCCTCTTGAGATCTCCAAACCCCTTGTGATGTCAGAGATCCCAAACAGCTCCCCAACCTGAAAGACTCGCATCTGTTGTGATCACAGTCCAGGTTGACCAAACGAAAGAGGCCCCTAAAATTATACGATGGTGATCTAACCACCAAGTCAGAGAAAGTCGAACATTCAGATTTAAGGATATTAATTACGATATCCTTGTATAATCCCTGCACCAGTGGTTCAGCATACAAAGCTGGAGAGGTCTCATATGAAAACGAGCAAAGGGGATCGGGTCCGATGCTGCAGTCATGAGACCTAAAACTTCCATGCACAAAGCTACTGAAGGGAATGACTGAGACTGAAGGTTTCGACAGGCTGCAACCAATTTCAAACGTCTCTTGTCTGTTAGAGACAAAGTCATGGACACTGAATCTATCTGGAAACCTAAAAAGGTTACATTTGTCTGAGGAACAAATTGGTAATGCTTGTCTAGAAAAGAGAATAGCAGGAATTGATAGCGATCTGGATGAATCGGAATATGAAGGTATGCATCCTGTAAGTCTATTGTGGGCATATAATGCCCTTGCTGAACAAAAGGCAGAAAAGACCTTATAGTCACCATTTTGAAAGTTGGTACTCTTACATATTGATTCAAAATGTTTAGATCCAAAACTGAATGAATTTTCTTTCTTTGGGACAATGAATAGATTTGAATAAAACCCCAGACCCTGTTCCTGAAATGGAACTGGCATGATTACCCCAGATAACTCCAGGTCTGAAACACACTTCAGGAAAGCCTGAGTCTTTACTGGGTTTGCTGGAATGCATGAGTGAAAAAATCTTCTCACAGGCGATCTTACTCTGAATCCTATTCTGTACCCCTGAGAGACAATATTCTGAATCCAATGATTTTGGACCGAATTGGGCCGCACCTTCATGCAGACTGGTTTCAATCTCTTAAATGGCTTGGATTTATTCCAATTTGAAAAAGGCTTCCAATTGGAAACAGATTTCTTGGGGGACGAATTAGGTTTCTGTTCCTTATTTAAGAACGAAAACGGTTAGAAGCTTTAGATTTACTCTTAGATATTTATCCTGAGGCAAAAAAACTCCCTTCCCTCCAGTGACAGTTGAAATTATTGAATCCAACTGAGAACCAAATAATGTATTACCTTGGAAAGAAAGAGATAGCAATCTGGACTTAGAAGTCATATCAGCATTCCAAGATTTAAGCCACAAAGCTCTTCTTGCTAAAATAGCTAAAGACATAGATTTAACATCAATGTTGATGATATCAAAAAATGGCATCACAAATGAAATTATTAGCATGTTGAATCAAGTTAACAATGCTAGACAAATCATGATCCAATACTTGTTGCGCTAAAGTTTCCAACCAAAAAGTTGAAGCAGCTGCAACATCAGCCAAATAAATTGCAGGCCTAAGAAGAAGACCTGAAAATAAATAAGCTTTCCTTAGATAATTTTTAAGTTTCCTATCAAAAGGATCTTTAAAAGAAGTACTATCTTCCGTAGGAATAGTAGTACGTTTAGCAAGAGTAGAGCTAGCCCCATCAACTTTGGGGATCTTTTCCCAAAACTCCAATCTAACTGCTGGCAAAGGATACAATTTTTTAAACCTTAAAAAAGGAATAAAAGAAGTACCAGGCCTATTCCATTCCTTAGAAATCATATCAGAAATAACATCAGGAACTGGAAAAACCTTTGGAATAACCACAGGCGGTTTATAAACAGAATTTAAACGTTTACTAGTTTTAATATCAAGAGGACTAGTCTGCTCAATATCCAATATAATCAACACTTCTTCAACAAAGAACGAAAGTACTGTATTTAAATAAATAAGTAGATTTGTGAGTGTCAATAACTGAGGAAGGATCTTCTGAATCAGATAGATTCTCATCAGAGGAGGATAATTCAGTATGTTGTCGGTCATTTGAAATTTCATCAACTTTATGAGAAGTTTTAAAAGACCTTTACATTTATTAGAAGGCAGGATGGCAGACAAAGCCTTCTGAATAGAATCAGCAATAAATTCTTATAAATTCACAGGTATATCTTCTACATTAGATGTTAAAAGAACAGCAACAGGCAATGTACTATTACTGATGGACACATTCTCTGCATGTAAACGTTTATCATGACAACTTATTACAAACCACAGCTGAAGATATAATCTCCACAAGATTACAACAAATGTACTTAGCTTTGGTAGAACTGATATCAGTCAGCAGGATTCCAAAAGTGATTTCTGAGACAGGATCAGATTGAGACATCTTGCAAATGTAAGAGAAAAAACAACATATAAAGCAAAAATATCAATTTCCTTATATGGCAGTTTCAGGAATGGGAAAAAAATGCAAACAGCATAGCCCTCTGATAGAGAAAAAAGGCAAGAGGCATTTAGGAATGGGGTTTAAAATAATGAAAATATTTGGCGCCAAGTATGGCGCACAAACAAACAGAGATTTTTTTTGGCGCTAACAACATCCGGAAATGACACACTTGCGTCAATGAAGATGCAACCTTGTGAAAGGGCTCAGCGTCGACAAAGAAGCCGGAAATGACTAATTTGCGCCATAGAACGTAACTTCACGCCAAAAAAATCTTGTGCCAAAAATGATGCAATATAGTTTGCTATTTTGCGCCCTCGCGAGCCTAATTCTGCCCGCGAATTTAAAATGACAGTCAATTGAAAAAAGACTAAACCCCAGGTAAGAAATACATTTTCCTAAAAAATGCATTTCCCAGATATGAAACTGACAGTCTGCAAAAGGAAATATACTGAAACCTGAATCATGGCAAATGTAAGTACAATACATATATTTAGAACTTTATATAAATACATAAAGTGCCAAACTATAGCTGAGAGTGTCTTAAGTAATGAAAACATACTTACCAAAAGACACCCATCCACATATAGCAGATAGCCAAATCAGTACTGAAACGGTAATCAGTAGAGGCAATGGAATATGAGAGTATATTGTCTATCTGAAAAACAGAATTTATGCTTACCTGATAAATTACTTTCTCCAACGGTGTGTCCGGTCCACGGCGTCATCCTTACTTGTGGGAATATCTCTTCCCCAACAGGAAATGGCAAAGAGTCCCAGCAAAGCTGGCCATATAGTCCCTCCTAGGCTCCGCCCACCCCAGTCATTCGACCGACGGACAGGAGGAAAAATATAGGAGAAACCATATGGTACTGTGGTGACTGTAGTTAGAGAAAATAATTAATCAGACCTGATTAAAAAACCAGGGCGGGCCGTGGACCGGACACACCGTTGGAGAAAGTAATTTATCAGGTAAGCATAAATTCTGTTTTCCCCAACATTGGTGTGTCCGGTCCACGGGGTCATCCTTACTTGTGGGAACCAATACCAAAGCTTTAGGATACGGATGAAGGGAGGGAGCAAATCAGGTTACCTAAATGGAAGGCACCACGGCTTGCAAAACCTTTCTCCCAAAAATAGCCTCCGAAGAAGCGAAAGTATCAAATTTGTAAAATTTGGCAAAAGTGTGCAGTGAAGACCAAGTCGCTGCCTTACATATCTGATCAACAGAAGCCTCGTTCTTGAAGGCCCATGTGGAAGCCACAGCCCTAGTAGAGTCAGCTGTGATTCTTTCAGGAGGCTGCCGTCCAGCAGTCTCGTAAGCCAATCGGATGATGCTTTTAAGCCAAAAGGAAAGAGAGGTAGAAGTCGCTTTTTGACCTCTCCTTTTACCAGAATAGACGACAAACAGAGAAGATGTTTGTCTGAAATCTTTTGTAGCTTCTAAATAGAATTTTAGAGCACGGACTACGTCCAAATTGTGTAACACACGTTCCTTCTTTGAAACTGGATTCGGACACAAAGAAGGTACAACTATCTCCTGGTTAATATTTTTGTTAGAAACAACCTTTGGAAGAAAACCAGGCTTAGTACGCAAAACCACCTTATCTGCATGGAACACCAGATAGGGCGGAGAACACTGCAGAGCAGATAACTCTGAAACTCTTCTAGCAGAAGAAATAGCAACCAAAAACAAAACTTTCCAAGATAACAACTTAATATCTATGGAATGTAGAGGTTCAAACGGAACCCCTTGAAGAACTGAAAGGACTAGATTTAAACTCCAGGGAGGAGTCAAAGGTCTGTAAACAGGCTTGATCCTAACCAGAGCCTGAACAAATGCTTGAACATCTGGCATAGCTGCCAGTCGTTTGTGTAGTAAGACAGATAAAGCAGAAATCTGTCCCTTTAGAGAACTCGCAGATAATCCTTTATCCAAACCTTCTTGCAGAAAGGAAAGAATCTTAGGAATTTTTATCTTATTCCATGGGAATCCCTTGGATTCACACCAGCAGATATATCTTTTCCATATTTTATGGTAAATCTTTCTAGTTACCGGTTTTCTGGCCTGAACCAGAGTATCTATCACATAATCTGAAAACCCACGCTTTGATAGAATCAAGCGTTCAATCTCCAAGCAGTCAGCTGGAGGGAGACCAGATTTGGATGTTCGAATGGACCCTGAAGAAGAAGGTCCTGTCTCAAAGGTAGCTTCCATGGTGGAACCGATGACATATTCACCAGATCTGCATACCAAGTCCTGCGTGGCCACGCAGGAGCTATCAAGATCACCAAGGCCCTCTCCTGTTTGATCCTGGCTACCAGCCTGGGAATGAGAGGAAACGGTGGAAACACATAAGCTAGGTTGAAGGTCCAAGGCGCTACTAGTGCATCCACTAGAGTCGCCTTGGGATCCCTGGATCTGGACCCGTAGCAAGGAACCTTGAAGTTCTGACGAGACGCCATCAGATCCATGTCTGGAATGCCCCATAATTGAGTCAACTGGGCAAAAATCTCCGGGTGGAGTTCCCACTCCCCCGGATGGAATGTCTGACGACTCAGATAATCCGCTTCCCAGTTTTCCACACCTGGGATGTGGATCGCAGATAGATGGCAGGAGTGATTCTCCGCCCATTGTATTATTTTGGTCACTTCTTTCATCGCCAGGGAACTCCTTGTTCCCCCCTGATGATTGATATACGCAACAGTCGTCATGTTGTCTGATTGGAATCTTATGAATCTGGCCTTTGCAAGCTGAGGCCAAGCCCTGAGAGCATTGAATATCGCTCTTAGTTCCAGAATGTTTATCGGGAGAAGAGACTCTTCCCGAGACCATAGTCCCTGAGCTTTCAGGGATTCCCAGACCGCACCCCAGCCCACTAGACTGGCGTCGGTCGTGACAATGACCCACTCTGGTCTGCGGAAGCTCATTCCCTGGGATAGGTGGTCCAGGGATATCCACCAACGGAGTGAATCTCTGGTCTTCTGATCTACTTGAATCACTGGAGACAAGTCTGTATAGTCCCCATTCCACTGTTTCAGCATGCACAGTTGTAATGGTCTTAGATGAATTCGCGCAAAAGGAACTATGTCCATTGCTGCAACCATCAACCCTACTACTTCCATGCACTGAGCTATGGAAGGACGTGGAACAGAATGAAGAACTTGACAAGCGCTTAGAAGTTTTGACTTTCTGACATCTGTCAGAAAAATCCTCATTTCTAAGGAATCTATTATTGTTCCCAAGAAGGGAACTCTTGTTGACGGAGACAGAGAACTTTTTTGTATGTTCACCTTCCATCCGTGAGATCTGAGAAAGGCCAGAACGATGTCTGTATGAGCCTTTGCTTTTGAAAGGGACGACGCTTGTATTAGAATGTCGTCCAAGTATGGTACTACTGCAATGCCCCTCGGTCTTAGAACCGCTAGAAGGGACCTGAGTACCTTTGTGAAAATCCTTGGAGCAGTGGCTAATCCGAATGGGAGGGCCACAAACTGGTAATGTTTGTCCAGAAAGGCGAACCTTAGGAACTGATGATGTTCCTTGTGGATAGGAATATGTAGGTACGCATCCTTTAGATCCACGGTAGTCATAAATTGACCTTCCTGGATAGTGGGTAGAATCGTTCGAATGGTTTCCATTTTGAACGATGGTACCCTGAGAAATTTGTTTAGGATCTTTAAATCCAGAATTGGTCTGAAGGTTCCCTCTTTTTTGGGAACTACGAACAGATTTGAGTAAAATCCCATTCCTTGTTCCGTCATTGGAACTGGGTGTATCACTCCCATCTTTAACAGGTCTTCTACACAATGTAAGAACGCCTGTCTCTTTATTTGGTTTGAGGATAAGTGAGACATGTGGAACCTTCCCCTTGGGGGTAGTTCCTTGAATTCCAGAAGATAACCCTGAGAAACTATTTCTAGCGTCCAGGGATCCTGAACATCTCTTGCCCAAGCCTGAGCAAAGAGAGAGAGTCTGCCCCCCACTAGATCCGGTCCCGGATCGGGGGCTACTCCTTCATGCTGTTTTGTTAGCGGTAGCAGGCTTCTTGGTCTGCTTACCCTTGTTCCAGCCTTGCATCGGTTTCCAGGCTGGTTTGGACTGTGAGGCATTACCCTCTTGCTTAGAGGATGCAGAATTAGAGGCCGGTCTGTTCCTGAAATTACGAAAGGAACGAAAATTAGACTTATTCTTGGCCTTGAAAGGCCTATCTTGTGGGAGGGCGTGGCCCTTTCCCCCAGTGATGTCTGAGATAATCTCTTTCAATTCTGGTCCAAAGAGAGTTTTACCCTTGAAGGGGATGTTAAGCAATTTTGTCTTGGATGATACATCCGCTGACCAAGACTTTAGCCAAAGCGCCCTGAATTTTTCGCCGCTAATCTAGCTAATTGCAAAGCGGCATCTAAAATAAAAGAGTTAGCCAACTTAAGTGCGTGAACTCTGTCCATTACCTCCTCATATGGAGTCTCTCTACTGAGCGACTTTTCTAGTTCCTCGAACCAGAACCACGCTGCTGTAGTGACAGGAACAATGCACAAAATGGGTTGTAGAAGGTAACCTTGCTGTACAAAAATCTTTTTAAGCAAACCTTCCAATTTTTTATCCATAGGATCTTTGAAAGCACAACTATCCTCGATAGGAATAGTATTGCGCTTGTTTAGAGTAGAAACTGCCCCCTCGACCATATGTCCTTTCTGGGGTCGACCATAGGAAATAATTTCTTAAATATAGGAGGGGGAACAAAAGGTATGCCGGGCTTCTCCCACTCCTTATTCACTATGTCCGCCACCCGCTTGGGTATAGGAAAAGCGTCGGAGTGCACCGGAACCTCTAGGAACTTGTCCATCTTGCATAATTTTTCTGGAATGACCAAGTTGTCACAATCATCCAGAGTAGATAACACCTCCTTAAGCAGTGTGCGGAGATGTTCTAATTTAAATTTAAATGTCACAACATCAGGTTCAGCCTGTTGAGAAATTTTTCCTGAATCTGAAATTTCCCCATCTGACAAAACCTCCCTCATGGCCCCTTCAGATTGGTGTGAGGGTATGACAGAACAATTATCATCAGCGCCCTCCTGCTCTTCAGTGTTTAAAACAGAGCAATCGCGCTTTCTCTGATATGCAGGCATTTTGGATAAAATATTTGCTATGGAGTTATCCATTACAGCCGTCAATTGTTGCATGGTAATAAGCATTGGCGCGCTAGAAGTACTAGGGGCCTCCTGCGTGGGCAAAACTGGTGTAGACACAGAAGGAGATGATGTAGAACCATGTCTACTCCCTTCATCTGAGGAATCATCTTGGGCAATTTCATTATCTGTGGCAGTACTGTCCTTACTTTGTTTGGACGCTATGGCACAATTATCACACTTAAACTTGTCAATAAAGCACAAAAACCGTTTTAAAACAAAACCGTTACTGTCTCTTTAAATTTTAAACAGAGCACACTTTATTACTGAATATGTGAAAAAATATGAAGGAATTGTTCTTACCAAAATTTCACCACAGTGTCTTAAAGCATTAAAAGTATTGCACGCCAATTTTCAGAGCTTTAACCCTTAAAATAACGAAACCGGAGCCGGTTACAGATTTAACCCCTATACAGTCCCAGCTACAGCCTTTGCTGTGACTTTACCAAGCCCAGAGGGGAATACGATACCAAATGACGCCTTCTAGGAACTTTTCCAACTACTTTCGGGTCCTCACACATGCATCTGCATGTCTTGCTCTCAAAAACAACTGCGCAGTAATGGCGCGAAAATGAGGCTCAGCCTACAACTGGGAAGGCCCTTCCTGACTGGAAAAGGTGTCTAACATAGTGCCTGACGTTAAAAAACGTTCCCCAAGTTTATAAGTGTGAATTATCAGCATAAACATGTATAAAATGTCCATAAAAGTGTCTACCAGTTTTATAGCCCATATTAAGCCCTTTATTCTGTTTGAGACTAAGAAAATGGCTTACCGGTCCCCATGAGGGGAAATGACAGCCTTCCAGCATTACATAGTCTTTTTAGAAATATGGCTGCTAACTGTTTCCCCCAACTGAAGTTACTTCATCTCAACAGTCCTAATGTGGAAACAGCAATCGATTTTAGTTACTGTCTGCTAAAATCATCTTCCTCTCACAAACAGAAATCTTCATCTTTTTCTGTTTCAGAGTAAATAGTACATACCAGCACTATTTTAAAATAACAAACTCTTGATAGTAGAATAAAAAAAAACTACAACTAAACACCACATACTCTTAACCATCTCCGTGGAGATGTTGCCTGTGCAACGGCAAAGAGAATGACTGGGGTGGGCGGAGCCTAGGAGGGACTATATGGCCAGCTTTGCTGGGACTCTTTGCTATTTCCTGTTGGGGAAGAGATATTCCCACAAGTAAGGATGACGCCGTGGACCGGACACACAAATGTTGGAGAAAGGGAGATAGGAGATGAATCTCTACGACCGATAACAGAGAACCTATTAAATAGATCTCTAGTGAGGAAAACCGTTGCCGAGAAGCGCATATCAATGTAGAAATCTTAGCACAAACTTACTTCACCAACTCCATAGGAGGCAAAGTTTGTAAAACTGAATTGTGGGTGTGGTGAGGGGTGTATTTATAGGCATTTTTAGGTTTGTGAAACTTTGTCCCTCCTGGTAGGATTGTATATCCCATACGTCACTAGCTCATGGACTCTTGCCAATTACATGAAAGAAATGGCTATTAAGTTTACACTTAGACAAGAGATGCTCAAAAACCAGTTCAGTTGTGTCAAGTACAAAATTAGACAGAACTTACTTCCTTTAACCGTCATGTGTATCAAGATATAATATTTAATATTGATTAGTAAGCACTAGTAAAAATATTGTCATTTGAAGTTTGAGATATTTGTAACCTACCATGTGCTTGATGTAGGCAGCAGATTTGAAGTATACGCTACAGCTGCTATAGTGAAATTCTGAAGTCCACTTCCACCCATTATATGTGCAAATCCTCCATGAGGTACGCGTGAACTAAAATAGAAATGAAAGATAAATTATGACCAAACAAGTGGCAACAGTAGAAATGTAACACCTAAAAGAAATTTCCTACAATGTCCGTATTGTAATATCTAGTCACCCGACATAACTATAGGACGGTATAATATTTAAATATGAGGACAATATATGAAACTGATACAACAGAAGTCAATTTCTTCATATTTAAAACAGTGATATAGTGAAAACTAGTTAAATTAAACTGCATTTTATCTAGGCATTCTTTATACATTAAAAAATGCATTAGCAGTACAAGTTTTCACCCCCAGACCAAGTTCTATCAAATATCAATACATAGGCTTTATGTGGTATCTGAATAACATAGGACATGTCAGATTAAAGTATTCTAAAGCAAAAGGAGGACGTTCTTATTGTATTTTTTAATTGTATTAAACTCCTTGTTTGTTTTAGGAGTGTCCTCCGTTCTCTAGCTTTAACACTATCCAGCAACTTGATTGAGATTGTAGGGCTTGATGCCTTACATTTAGTTAATATGGTAGCTGCAAACTGGTCCAGAACATATACTGTATATGACATCTGTTAGATGTCACGCAATTGTGATTATACCAATTTCTGTGACTGAGTGGACTTTTTTCTCAGTGAAGTGCCCTATTTTTGTTCTTTTATTCTAATGAGCAGTTGGTCTCTTTATATTACGATCACAGCAAAATAAAATTAGCATTCCTTTATGAACTTGGTAAACATTTATTCTTCCATCAATTCATTTTATACAAATAGTGATATTTTTATCTAATTATTATGAATTTTTAATTAACCCTAATTCTGTGCCAGCCCTACCATTGAGAGATATATATATATATATACAGTTTTGCTCACAAGTTTACATACCCTGGCAGAATTTATGATTTCTTGGCCATTTTTCAGAGAATATGAATGATAACACAAAAACTTTTCTTTCACTCATGGTTGTTTGGCTGACTCCATTTATTATCAATCAACTGTGTTTACTCTTTTTTTAATCACAATGACAACAGAAACTACCCAAATGACCCTGATCAAAAGTTTACATACCCCAGTTCTTAATACCGTGTATTGCCCCCTTTAACATCAATGACAGCTTAAAGTCTTTTGTGGTACTTGTGGATGAGGCTCTTTAACTTCTCAGATAGTAAAGCTGCCCATTCTTCCTGGCAAATAGCCTCCAGTTCCTGTAAATTCTTGGGCTGTCTTGCATGAACTGCAAGTTTGAGATCTCCCCAGAGTGGCTCAATGATGTTGAGGTCAGGAGACTGAGATGGCCACTCCAGAACCTTCACTTTAGTGTGCTGTAGCCAATGACAGGTCGACTTAGCCTTGTGTTTAGGATCATTGTCATGTTGGAATGTCCAAGTACGTCCCATGCGCAGCTTCCGGGCTGATGAATGCAAATTTTCCTCCAGTATTTTTTTTTTTTATAAATACTGCATTCATCTTGCCATCAATTTTGACCCAATTTCCTGTGCCTTTGTAGCTCACACATCCCCAAAACACCAGCGATCCATCTCTGTGTTTCACAGTAGGAATGGTGTACCTTTCATCATAGGCCTTGTTGACTCCTCTCCAAATGTAGTGTTTATGGTTGTGGCAAAAAAGAGTAAACACAGTTGGTTGATAATAAATGGCTTCAGCCAAACACTAACCATGAGTGAAAGAGAAGTTTTTAAATGGCCAAGAAATCATAAATTCTGCCAGGTTATGTAAACTTATGAGCACAACTCTCTCTCCCTCTCTCTCTACATATATATATATATATATAAATACTTACCCTAATGTTCACATACACCACAATCCAACCATAAACAGACACACATGCAGGAATTCAACATAATCTTTCTGTTCCTTTATGAAATATATGCTTTACAATAAGTACTATGGTTTTTTTTAATGTTCTTTTTTCATTCCATAAAAAAAAACATAATTTAGGATTCTATAAATGTTTCCAATGGTAATTAGAAGATAAATGTATTGTTATTTTTGTAATATTGCACTATCTTGCAATTTATGCAGAAAATTAACAGAAATAAAATATCTAACTATAAAAATATGAAGACACATTTTAAACTAAACAACATTCTGATTTCACAGAGGGAAATGTTGATCACAATATTGCCACATCTACATATGAACTGTCATGTAAAAGAAGGACCACTTCCCCCATTTCAATGCTTAGATGTGCTATGGTTTATTTTAAGGAGCAACTTACAAGTCGGCCAGTAGACTATTAATTGCAATTTCTATGGCAATCATCTGCAACTAACGGGGCAACTCCTTATTTGGAAGACCAATCACTCCCTTTTTCATATGAGGGGTATTTTGTGTATGGTGTCTTTAATTGATAGGAGACATCAATAATAATCATCTATCAATGACGGGGTATGAGATTTCTTATTGGAAAGAGAGGTTTCCCTTCTTTTTAAATTCAGTTATCATGCCCTTCTGCATTTAGGGGGTGATAGCAGTTTTAAAAGAGGCTCATACTCCTTATTTAACACCTTCCTGGTTCCTGGCTACAGCAGATGCCAACAGCAAATTAGAGAGGCATGTGATCCAGTCTAATTCCTATCTAAATGAATCAGAGGAGATAGAGGGTTTATAACAGACACTATATCCCTCCAAAGAAAACAGCTCAAGCTAAAAAGTGAAAGATTTTTATGGCAACAAGCCTTTATCTAAAAGTGAAGCTTCTCTCTTTTGAAAAACAACAATTTATGCTTACCTGATAAATTAATTTCTTTTGAGGTGTTGAGACAAGTTAATTACTTCTGGGATTTGACTCCTGGCCACTAGGAGGAGGCAGAGGTTCCTAAAAACTCCAAGAGTATTCTATCCATCCCACCTTACTGATAAGTCTTACTTATAGCCAAGTAAAGAGAAGTAGAAAGAAAAGAAAGGACAGGGGAAATGTTCTTTATTTAAAAATAAATAGGGTGGTCTTGTAGACTTACACCACAGTAAAAGAAAACAATTTATCAGGTAAGCCTAAATTTAGCTTTCTTTTGTAAGGTGGTGAAAGTCCACAAATTCATTACTTCTAGGAAACTAATACCCAAGCTGTGGAGTTCACAAGGAATGAGGGAGGGATAAAAAACATAATTTATGCTTACCTGATAAATTTATTTCTCTTGTAGTGTATCCAGTCCACAGATCATCCATTACTTGTGGGATATTCTCCTTCCCAACAGGAAGTTGCAAGAGGATCACCCACAGCAGAGCTGCTATATAGCTCCTCCCCTCACTGCCATATCCAGTCATTCGACCGAAACAAGACGACAAAGGAGAAACCATAGGGTGCAGTGGTGACTGTAGTTTAATTAAAATTTAGACCTGCCTTAAAAGGACAGGGCGGGCCGTGGACTGGATACACTACAAGAGAAATAAATTTATCAGGTAAGCATAAATTATGTTTTCTCTTGTTAAGTGTATCCAGTCCACGGATCATCCATTACTTGTGGGATACCAATACCAAAGCTAAAGTACACGGATGATGGGAGGGACAAGGCAGGAACTTAAACGGAAGGAACCACTGCCTGTAGAACCTTTCTCCCAAAAACAGCCTCCAAAGAAGCAAAAGTGTCAAATTTGTAAAATTTTGAAAAGGTGTGAAGCGAAGACCAAGTCGCAGCCTTGCAAATCTGTTCAACAGAGGCCTCATTTTTAAAGGCCCAGGTGGAAGCCACAGCTCTAGTAGAATGAGCTGTAATCCTTTCAGGGGGCTGCTGTCCAGCAGTCTCATAGGCTAAGCGTATTATGCTCCGAAGCCAAAAGGAGAGAGAGGTTGCCGAAGCTTTTTGACCTCTCCTCTGTCCAGAGAAAACGACAAACAGGGCAGATGTTTGACGAAAATCTTTAGTAGCCTGTAAGTAAAACTTCAAGGCACGGACTACGTCCAGATTATGCAAAAGACGTTCCTTCTTTGAAGAAGGATTAGGACACAATGATGGAACAACAATCTCTTGATTGATATTCCTGTTAGAAACCACCTTAGGTAAAAACCCAGGTTTGGTACGCAGAACTACCTTGTCTGAATGAAAAATCAGATAAGGAGAATCACAATGTAAGGCAGATAACTCAGAGACTCTTCGAGCCGAGGAAATAGCTATCCAAAACAGAACTTTCCAAGATAAAAGTTTAATATCAATGGAATGAAGGGGTTCAAACGGAACTCCCTGAAGAACTTTAAGAACCAAGTTTAAGCTCCATGGGGGAGCAACAGTTTTAAACACAGGCTTAATCCTAACCAAAGCCTGACAAAATGCCTGTACGTCTGGAACTTCTGCCAGACGCTTGTGCAAAAGAATAGACAGAGCAGAGATCTGTCCTTTTAAAGAACTAGCTGATAAGCCTTTGTCCAAACCCTCTTAGAGAAAGGACAATATCCTAGGAATCCTAACCTTACTCCATGAGTAACTCTTGGATTCACACCAATAAAGATATTTACGCCATATCTTATGGTAGATTTTCCTGGTGACAGGCTTCCGAGCCTGTATTAAGGTATCAATGACTGACTCGGAGAAGCCACGCCTTGATAGAATCAAGCGTTCAATCTCTATGCAGTCAGTCTCAGAGAAAGTAGATTTGGATGATTGAAAGGACCTTGTATTAGAAGGTCCTGCCTCAGAGGCAGAGTCCATGGTGGAAGAGATGACATGTCCACTAGGTCTGCATACCAGGTCCTGCGTGGCCACGCAGGCGCTATCAGAATCACTGATGCTCTCTCCTGTTTGATTTTGGCAATCAGTCGAGGGAGCAGAGGAAACGGTGGAAACACATAGGCAAGGTTGAAGAACCAAGGAGCTGCTAGAGCATCTATCAGCGTTGCTCCCGGGTCCCTGGACCTGGATCCGTAACAAGGAAGCTTGGCGTTCTGGCGAGACGCCATGAGATCCAGTTCTGGTTTGCCCCAACGATGGACCAGTTGAGCAAACACCTCCGGATGGAGTTCCCACTCCCCCGGATGAAAAGTCTGACGACTTAGAAAATCCGCCTCCCAGTTCTCTACGCCTGGGATGTGGATCGCTGACAGGTGGCAAGAGTGAGACTCTGCCCAGTGAATTATCTTTGAGACTTCTAACATCGCTAGGGAACTCCTGGTTCCCCCTTGATGGTTGATGTAAGCCACAGTCGTGATGTTGTCCTATTGAAATCTGATGAACCTCAGTGTTGCTAACTGAGGCCAAGCTAGAAGAGCATTGAATATTGCTCTTAACTCCAGAATATTTATTGGGAGGAGTTTCTCCTCCTGAGTCCACGATCCCTGAGCCTTCAGGGAGTTCCAGACTGCGCCCCAACCTAGCAGGCTGGTATCTGTTGTTACAATCGTCCAATCTGGCCTGCGAAAGGTCATACCCTTGTACAGATGGACCCGAGAAAGCCACCAGAGAAGAGAATCTCTGGTCTCTTGATCCAGATTTAGTAGAGGGGACAAATCTGCGCCTTTAAGAAACACAAATTTTCCCAAATTTTGAAATAACAGTGAAAAAATGCAGTTACACTAACGAAATTTTTACAGTGTATGTAATAAGTTAGCAGAACATTGCACCCACTTGCAAATGGATGATTAACCCCTTAATACCAAAAACGGAATAACAAATGACAAAAACGTTTTTTAAACAGTCACAACAACTGCCACAGCTCTACTGTGGCTTTTTACCTCCCTCAATACGACTTTTGAAGCCTTTTGAGCCCTTCAGAGAAGTCCTGGATCATGCAGGAAGAAGCTGGATGTCTGTCTCTGTAATTTTTGCTGTGCAAAAAAACGCCAAAATAGGCCCCTCCCACTCATTACAACAGTGGGAAGCCTCAGGGAACTGTTTCTATGCAAAATTCAAGCCAGCCATGTGGAAAAAACTAGGCCCCAATAAGTTTTATCACCAAACATATGTAAAAAACGATTAAACATGCCAGCAAACGTTTTAAAATACACTTTTATAAGAGTATGTATCTCTATTAATAAGCCTGATACCAGTCGCTATCACTGCATTTAAGGCTTTACTTACATTACTTCGGTATCAGCAGCATTTTCTAGCAAATTCCATCCCTAGAAAAATATTTTAACTGCACATACCTTATTGCAGGAAAACCTGCACGCTATTCCCCCTCTGAAGTTACCTCACTCCTCAGAATATGTGAGAACAGCAAAGGATCTTAGTTACTTCTGCTAAGATCATAGAAAACGCAGGCAGATTCTTCTTCTAAATACTGCCTGAGATAAACACTACACTCCGGTACCATTTAAAAATAACAAACTTTTGATTGAAGAAATAAACTAAGTATAAAACACCACAGTCCTCTTACGACCTCCATCTTAGTTGAGAGTTGCAAGAGAATGACTGGATATGGCAGTGAGGGGAGGAGCTATATAGCAGCTCTGCTGTGGGTGATCCTCTTGCAACTTCCTGTTGGGAAGGAGAATATCCCACAAGTAATGGATGATCCGTAGACTGGATACACTTAACAAGAGAAAAGAAAAACATTTCTGGAAATGGCAAGTACCTAATTTCCAGACACTGCCGCCTGGAGGGCTTTATCACCAAAAGCTGATTTCGAAGAAGCAGTAAAATATCAAAGTGGTAGAATTTAGTAAAGGTATGTAGGGATGACTATTTTGCTGCCTTGCAAATTTGTTCTACGGACACCACATTTTTAAATGCCCAAGAAGTAGAAACTGATCAGGTAGAATGAGCAGTAATACGCTCTGGGGGAGACTTTCTCACCTCCAATTAAGCCTTATGGATTAAATGCTTTAACCAAAAAGCCAAACTAATGGCTGTTATTTGTCATTTATTTGATATTTGTGTGAACCTAAAAAATGAATCAGCAAACTAGAAGATTGCCTAAAATCATTTGTAGCTTGAAGATAAAACTGTAAAGCTCTTTCTACAACCAAATTATGTAAAAGCTCTTTCTACAACCAAATTATGTAAAAGCTCTTTCTTAGAATCTTGAGGATTAGGACAAAAAGAAGGCACCACGATTTCACTATTGATAATGTCAGAAGAAACTACTATTGGCATAAGCTTTTTATCTAATTTAGTTCTTAAAACTGTTTCATCCTGATGAAAAAAAACACAATTTATTCATACCTGATAAATTAATTTCTTTCATGGTGGTGAGAGATCATGATCCATTAGTTCTGGGAATTACTCTTCCCTACCACTAGGAGGAGGAAAACATCCCCAAACCCCAAGAGCTCTATAAAAACCCTCCCACGTTATAGGTACCTTATTCCAACATATAGCCAAGAAAAGGAAGTAATAAAAGAAATAATAGCAAAAATAATAGGAGCAGGGGAAAAAAAAGAAGATGTGCTCAAAGAAAAACAACCACAGAAAAAACACAGGGTGGGGTCTCATAGACTCTTACCACCATGAAATAAATGAATTTATCAGGTAAGTATAAATTATGTTTTCTTTCATACAGGTGGTGAAAGTGCATGATCCATTACTCATGGAAACGAAGACCCAAGCTGTGTCCACAAGTAATGAAACAAAGGGCGGGATTTAAGAAACATAATTTTCAATGTATACTAAATCCACAACCCCAGAATAACCCAAAAAAACATAATTTATGCTTACCAGATAAATTCCTTTCCTTCCTGGCAGGGAGAGTCCACAACTTCATTCCTTACTGTTGGGAAATACAACAGCTGGCTACCAGAAGGAGGCAAAGACATCCTAGACATGAGCTTAAATATCCCTCCCACAGTCATTCTGCCGAGGGAACAAGGAAAAGTAGGAAAAAACATCAGGGTATAAACATGCCAGAAGAAATAATATTAAAAGAGGAGCCATCCAACAAAAATAAGTTACAGGCAAGGTTGTGGACTCTTCCTGCCAGGAAGGAAAGGAATTTATCTTGTAAGCATAAATTATGTTTTCCTTCCAAGAGGCAGGGAGTCCACAACTTCATTCCTTACTGTTGGGAAAACTATACCCAAGCTCCAGAGGACACTGAAGGAATAACGGGAGGGAACAAAAAAGAGTTGGACCCTATTCTGAGGGCACCACAGCCTGCAAAACTTTTTTTCCCAAAAGCTGCTTCAGTCGAAGCAAACACATCAAACTTGTAAAATTTAGAAAAGTGTGCAAGGAAGACCAGGTAGCTGCCTTACAAATCTGATCC
Organism: Bombina bombina; assembly: GCF_027579735.1. NCBI lineage: Eukaryota > Metazoa > Chordata > Amphibia > Anura > Bombinatoridae > Bombina > Bombina bombina. The sequence goes on from NC_069502.1 coordinate 600,958,678, forward strand.
ATAGAGGCTTTGTTCTTAAAAGCCCAAGAGGAAGCTAACACTCTGGTGGAATGAGCCGTTATCCTCTCAGGAGGCTGTCGTTCCACTGTCTCATAAGCTAAGCGGGTAACACTCCTCAACCAGAAAGATAGGGAAGTCGTAGTAGCCTTCTGCCCCTTACGTTCTCCATATAGATGACAAAGAGGAATATAGTTTGAATTCCTTAGTAGCCTAAAGATAGAACTTCAAGGCACAAACCACAAATAGATTGTGAAGCAAGCGTTCCTTCGCTGAAGAAGGATTAGGACACAAAGAAGGAACAACAATTTCTTGATTATTGTTACAATCTGACACCACCTTAGGGAGGAACCCTAATTTAGTACGAAAATCACCTTATCAGCATGGAAAACAAGATAAGGGGGTCACATTGCAAAGTAGAAATCTCAGAAACTCTGCACGCAGAGGCAATAGCCAACAAAAAAGAACCTTTCAAGATAACAATGTAATGTCAAAAGTATGCATAAGCTCAAACGAAGCCTGCTGCAAAACACAAAGAACAAGATTGAGGCTCCAAGGCGGAGCCCCAGATCTAAACACAAGTCTGATCCTAGTCAGAGCCTTAACAAAGGGCTGCACATCCAGAAGCTCAGCCAATCTCTTGTGCAGTAACACCGACAGGGATGATATCTGTCCCTTCAGGGAACTAGCAGATAGACTGTTCTCAAGTCCATCCTGGAGAAAAAATAAAATTCTGTCAAACAATCTTATGTCAGGAAAAGCCACTCTCTTCACACCAGTACAAGTAAGTTCTCCACACTTTATGGTAGATACGATGAGTAACTGGCTTAAGGGCTTTAATCAGAGTGTCGATAACGCTCTCAGAAAACCCTCTCTTGGCTAAGACTAAGCGTTCAATTTCCACGCAGTCAGCCTCAGAGAATCTAGATTTTGATGTACGAAGGGACCCTGTATCAGCAGATCTCTGTGACAAGGTAACCTCCACTGAGGAGATGAGGACATCCCTACCAGATCCACAAACCACGTCCTTTGCGGCCACGATGGAGCAATCAGAATCAATGATGCTCGCTCCTGTTTGATGCGAGCCACCACACGAGGGAGAAGTGGTAATGGAGGAAATAAATATAAGTCTGAACCTCCATGGTACTGAAAGGGCAGCTATCAGTTCCAACTGAGGATTCCTCGACCCGTAACTGGGTAGCTTGGTATTGAGGCGGGATGCAAACACCTCGGGTGGAGAGACCATTCCCCTGGGTGAAAGGATTGCCTGCTGAGGAAGTCCGCTTTCCAGTCGTTCACACCCGGAATGTGGATCGCTGACAGCGAACATCTGTGAGTCTCCGTCCACTCTTATATCTGAGATACTTCTCTCATCACCAAGGGACTTCTCGTTCCAACCCGATGGTTGATGTAGGCAACCGAGGTTATATTGTCTGATTGGAATCTGATAAACTGGGACTAACCCAGTAGGGGCCAAGCCTTCAAGGCATTGAGAATTGCCTGGAGTTCCAATATATTGATCGGAAGGGAGGACACCTCCCAAGTCCACAGCCCTTGTTCCTTCATGGCACCCCAAACAGCTCCCCATCCGGAAAGGTTTGCGTCCATAGTCACAATCTCCCAGAACGGTCTCAAGAAGCATGTGCCTTGGGACAGATGATCAGGACAGAGCTACCAAGAGAGCGAGTCTCTTGACAGGTTGTCCAGCACAATCTGTTGAGACAGATCTGAATGGTCGCTGTTCCATTGTCTCAGCATGCATAGTTGTAAAGGTCTGAGATGGAATCTGGCAAATGGAATGATGTCCATACAGGACACCATGAGTCCAATCACCTCCATACACTGGGCCACTGAGGGTCTCAAGGAGGCCTGGAGGGCAAGACATGCGGTAGTTAGCTTGCTACGTCTCTGATCTGTGAGAAATATTCTCATGGATATGGAGTCTTATTGTCACCAGGAAATTCATCCTGGTACTTGGAGTAAGAGAACTCTTTTCCAAGTTTAGCTTCCATCCATGTGATCGAAGAAGACTGAAAAGGAGTGTTCTTCCACTAGGCGAGAAGATGATACCAAGATATCGTCCTCGTAAGGCACTACTGCAATACCTCGTGTTTCTGGCAACAACTATAAGAGCCCCCAGAACCTTTGTGAATATCCGTGGAGCAGTAGCTAGGCCAAACAGAAGAGCTATGAACTGAAAGTGCTGGTCCAGAAAGGCAAACCTCAAGAACTGAAAAAGAAGTTACTATTCTTTCCCATTTGTTACTAATAATATTCGCCATTAAAACTGGCACAGGGAAAGTCAGAGGGTCCTTCCTGTCTTCATAAACCCTGTCTAATTTAGGGATTTTAGGTTCCTCAGGTAGTGTAGCCTCTGGAACCTCTAGCGTAAACAGAACCTCCTTTAATAAAAACGCAGATACTCATTTTTAAATCTAAAGGAGGATTCCTCTGCTGAAGGAGGTTTAGAAACTGAGGTTTCCGACTCAGAAAGTAGATCCTCTGAAGATACAGAGGTTAATTCATCCTCGGATAGATAGGACATAATAGCTAAGTCCGACAAATATTTAGATGACTCTAGATCAGGCACTCAGGGCCGCAGACACTGCCGATTGTAACAGCGCAGTAAAGTCTGCAGGAAAAAAGCCCCCTTCAGATGGAGGATTAGTTGAGCCAAGGGGAACTGCATGTTGAGTGGGTAGAGTAGAAAGGATAATAATCTCTCGGGACAGATTCCTGAGAGGTAGACAGCTCAGAGGGGCTAATAGCGCTATGAGTATTAGCAGGCTTGTCTCCCTTCTTAGACTTTGGAACGATGCTTAGGCAAATGGAACAAAATTGAGCAGGCGGGCAAACCACTGCCTCCTCACAATATAAACAGGAATTGTTAGTCAGTACAGAAAGAGCGGAACCTTCTAATGTAGTATCAGAGTCCTCTATAGCTAAGTATATATCTCCACAGAAGGACAAACAAAAAATGTTTTTATTAAAAATATGGCACCTTCATAATCCTAATGGCTGAGGCACTCACCACCTCCTAGACCCAGACAGCTAACAGTGAAAATGCTCTACTTAGGAGCGACGTCCACAGCAGGATCGTAGGAAAATGAAAAGACTGCACACGTTCACGTGGTGCGTAGGACAGGACTTCCCCTGCTATAAAAAAGGCGCTAAGCTATTATGAGCTGCGCAAAACCCAAAATGAAAGTGAAACCTGTTTGTTCTAAGCCATAAAGCACAGTCTATGAGCCCAAAAAACTCTCACATTAAACCAGTTATGAATAACTCCTAGCTGTTCAAATAATCTCCCTGAAGGAGATATTAACCCTTGATCCTATTGAGGCATAAAGAAGCCACACTGTGACCCTGTATAGCAAAAGTGTATATAAAAACGGTCTTACCCTCCAGGATCCATGCTGTGGAACAGGCACAGACTCTCAAGTGTGACAGTCTTGCAGTGACGCTCTGACATGGACTTGAGGTTGTAACAGCAAGCAGTGAAACTCGTCAACACTGATTGCTCAGGAGCTGTTAGGCAACAGTCTGGATGGGTTCACAGAAAAACTATCCCAGCATCTCCAGACTCTAACTTTCATCAATACTCTCACTGTTGACATGATTACTTAAAACTCCAGTCCTTTCTTGAAGGGAACATACCCATTACAGGACTATCCAAAATCTTCTGACACTTCTCTGCCACCTCCTATATTGACGAAAGGCAAAGAATGACTGGGGGATAGGGGAAGTGGGAGGGATATTTAAGCCTTTGGCTGGGGTGTCTTTGCCTCCTCCTGGTGGCCAGGTGTTGTATTTCCCAACAGTAAGGAATGTAGTTGTGGACTCTCCCTGCCTTATGATAGGATGGTATTTTTGTTTTTTGTTTTAATGCAAGTAAAATTAATCAACAGGCAAAAACAAATCAACCGGAGACTTCAGCTTGAAGGACATTCTAAGGCAGTTTTAGGGACAGGATCAGAAGTCTCCATAACTACAGAGAAATAAACAGAAGTTACATGCAGCAAATAACAAGCATACAGCTAAATGGTAATAAACCCCATAAAAGAGCTCTTGAAGAAAGGGAAACCTTTACTCCCTCTGAAAGAAACTCTTAACTTACGAGTACAAAAAACAATAAGCAGAGATGCTGCAACACCCAGAACATCGAATACCCTCAGGTGTCAATCTTGATTCAAAAAAGGAAAAAAAGAGCTCCAAAAATGTATGCTGTCACGTCAACGCATACAGGTCCAGAAGCCATTATGCGTTGTTATGCGTCAAAAAATATAAGTGTAAAAAAAATGCAGGGTGCATTTTAAAAAATATACCCGCATAAAAATGACAGTACATGGGTACAATTTTTTTCGCATATTTAAAAAAAATACATAATAGAGTTTTTTAAAGGGGATTTACCTAGATCAGATATATAACTGTCCCAATGTCAAATAAATATATAATACATATTTATAACAATAACCTAAGAGGCTTATAGGGGACCAATGAATGAAAATATAGTACTTACCAAGAAGCACCCCACTACTGCAGGAAACCAGTAGGAAACATAACAGCAGATCTGGAATAGGAGTATATCAAAGAACCAACAGGAGCAGTAATACATTTTGGAGGAGACTTCCCCACCACCAAGTAAGCTTTACGGATCAAAAACTTCAACCATTAAGCTAGAGTAACGGCAAAAGCCTTCTGACCCTTTGGTGAACCTGAGAAATTAATAAATAGACTAGAAGACTGTCTAAAAGTCCCTGGACCTCGCAAAATATCTGTTTTTTTGTTTATTCGAAGGATCATTAGGTCTAACTCTGCAAGGCCCTATCTCTGGACTATCTGATTGAAGATATCTCAGTGAAGAGACCATTCCCCTGGATGAAGAGATTGGAGACTGAGATAATCCACCTCCCAGTCATTCACACCTGGAATGTGAATTTCAGAAATGATACAGCAATTGTTCTCTGACCACTGTAGTATTTGAAATACCTCCTTCTTTGCTAGAGACCTTGCGTGTTCATCCCTGATGATTGATATATGTCAAAGCCGTGACACTGTTTAATTGAAAGCAAAGATGATACTCTAGTTTTAGAAGGGGCCAGCTCTGGAAAGCCCAGAAAATTGCATGGAGCTTGAACACATTTATAGGTAACCTCACCCCCTGAGGTAATCAAACTCCCTGAGCTCACCTGAATCCTCACACTGTGCCCCAACTAAAAGGCTTGCATCTGTTGATATTGTCCAGGATGGATGAAGAAAAGACGCCTCTAGAGAAATGGACTGGTGATTTATCCACCAAGAAAGAGAATGTCTTGTGGTATGATCCAACATTATCCTTTGAGAAAGTTGATTGAAATTCTTGCACCATTGACCCAACATGCAAAGTTCAAGAGGTCTAATGTGAAAACGAGCAAAAGGAATTGCATCTGATGCCGCAATCATAAGACCTAGCACTTCCATACAGAGATCTACTGTCAGATTGGGAGATGACTGAAGGTTGGTACAAGTGGACTGTAAATGTATATATCCTTGGTTCCTAGACTGCTAAAAGGAACAAAAACGATTAGTACCCCTACCTTTTCTCTTTGATCTTTTGTCCTCCAAAAAAATCTCCATTACCTCCAGTCAGGGTAAAGATAATAGGATCTAAACCAGGACCAAATAATAGCTTACCATGAAAAGGAAGAGTTAAAAGCCTTAATTCAGAAACCATGTCAGAAGACCAAGCTTTCAGCAATAATGTTCTTCTAGTCAAAACAGCTAAAGCCCTGTTTTTATGATAATGTGTTCCCTCAGGTGCTGGGCTGGTCTCTCATAGGTGAACAATGGCAGATGGTGGGTAGAAATGAATCCACTCAAAGGATAAAAGATATATCCAAATTTATTTAAAAAAGCATAAAAGTTTAAAAACAACAGCACAATGATTGCTGATGAGAGTGGATAACAGGGTGTCCAATAATCACCCAATCATGCAACGCGTTTCACGGTTCACAGACCGTTTCATCAGGCATTATCGGTTGGGTTATCATTGCATACAAATCAGATATTTCCGCAACTACGGTTGCGAGGCTGACGATCTCTATACTTCTATAAGAAGGGCTTTTTGGCTGTTGCGATTGGGACTTGTAAACGGAACTCTAGCCGTCATATTCTGTCAGTGGACCACTGAGATGGCTTCAAAGCAGACTGTCAAATCTTAGAGACTCAGGGGGCGTCTATCATAGACGGCACCCTGTCAAATGACAATATGAACAACTACTGGTTCTGGGTAACAAGTGGGTGGTGGCGGTCGGCCTCCACGTCACGCGGCCACTGCCCACATAGCAGCTTTGACCAATAGAATAAGAGTGTTCAGGCTAGTAAATAACAACATAGAACCACTACACGATCTGTATGTGTTCATAACAAAGTAGGAATTATACAGTTTTAGTTGCTACTAGTAGTTTAAACTAGACAAATTGAAGTAAACATTTAAATTGACACGAATTTCGATATAACTTTTCATTACATAGTGTTGTCAAATACAGACTCCCAAAATATCTTTGGAAGGGTTATACCACCTCAAATGTGTAAAATAAAAGGGGTGGGAGGGATCATCTATCCCAGTAAGGGAACCTATTTACATGTTCACCAGTTTGGAGCTTTTTAATAACAATGATTAGTTATGAAGTTTATTCCACCAGATAATTGTACTGCAGAGAATAGATTAATAAATGCAAACATAGGTGAGTGTTTACAGAGTCAAGAGGGATTTTTCACCTCTAGGCCAGTGATTTGGACTAACCCACACAGGTGTACCACATCAATCATTCTCCAGCAAAAAGAGGTGTTTTGTTCTGTTCATTAGTGAGGTATATAAGGCAGTGAAGGGTAGCATGATTTATTATGATTTTTTTTTTATGCCTGATGAAACGGTCTGTGAACCGTGAAACGCGTTGCATGATTGGGTGATTATTGGACACCCTGTTATCCACTCTCATCAGCAATCATTGTGCTGTTGTTTTTAAACTTTTATGTTTTTTTAAATAAATTTGGATATATCTTTTATCCTTTGAGTGGATTCATTTCTACCCACCATCTGCCATTGTTCACCTATGAGAGACCAGCCCAGCACCTGAGGGAACACATTATCATACAAATATCAAGATACCTAGAGTTTGGGTGAGCTGCCACACCTCTACCAATCTGCAGCCTGCTTCTACAAGCACATTGGTGTGCTCTGGGAATATGTGAGTACCCTCCACATTAAGGAATCTGTTGTGGTTGTACCATTAATAGTCTGCACATGTGGTGCCCGTATTTCTTGTCTCCCTTATAGCACCACCATCTTATGCCAAGAGCGCCTTCAAGTGGGTGAGCTGTCACACCTTTCTAATTCTGCAGCCCGCCCCTACCAGCACATAAGTGTGCTCTCCAAATTTGTGAGTACCCATTTGGCAATAGTTCTGTGACTCGTTGTTAATTAATAGATGATACCACACATGAGGCGCCCCTCCATTCTGTTTTATCTTATATAGTACCACCTGGACCATCCAGTGAGGAGGAGGCAGCCGCTACAGCAATCGTTATCCTTTGAAGAACATATAAAGGACTGACTAATTTTTCACAATTGCAAGTGTATTTTCACTACAGTATCTAAGAATTTACTGTTTTCTGCCTTTATTGTGTATATACTCATCTATGATAGCTTAACATTGCCCCATCATATATACTTTTGTTCTAGATTAATGATTATACTGCATCTTGAGCGCCCCCTTCAGTGATTAGGTTTTTACAGTAAAGCCCTGTTTTTGGCATTAATCATGATAATGTCCTTGAAATAGGTAATGTCCTACAAAGGAATAGTAGTATGCTTTGCCAAGGTAGAAAACATAATTTATGCTTACCTGATAAATGAATTTATTTCAGGATATGGTGAGTCCACAAAATCATCAATTACTAGTGGGAATATTACTCCTGGCCAGCAGGAGGAGGCAAAGAGCACCACAGCAAAACTGCTATATATGTCACTTCCCTTACTCATAATCCCCAGTCATTCGACCGAAGGAAAAATGGAAAAAAAGATAACACAAAAGTGTAGAGGCCAAATGAAAAATACACCTTAGCCAAAGAGAAAGAGAAGTAGCCGTAGCTTTCCGACCCTTACGCTTCCCAGAAAAACAAACAAAGCAGAAGACTAACGAAAGTCCTAAGTCACCTGAAGATAGAACTTCTTAAAAATAGGAGATGGAGAAAAAGGAATACCAGGTCTCTCCCACTCCCGTGCAATAATCTCAGAAGCACAGTCTGGAACAAGAAATACCTCCACCGCAGAGGGAACATCAAAATACTTGTTCAGTTTACTAGACTTCTTAGGGTTAACAACGATTGTAGTATCGGAGTCATCCAAGGCAGCCAAAACCTCCGAAAGTAACAAGCGGAGGTGTTCCAGCTTAAATCTGAAGAACACAACTTCAGCATCAGTAGAAGGAATTATACTGCCTGAATCCGAAATCACCCTCAGATGCACAAGAATCAGACTTCTGAGGGGAAAGAATTTGATTAGCCACTTAGGATCAGAAACCTTACTTACTGTTTCTTTAAATTTCCTTTTGCATTTTCCCTGCAGCATGGGAAAAGCAGACAGCGACTGAGATACCGCAGAAGATACCTGGGCAGCAATATCTTGCAAAGTAACTCCAGACGGAGCATGAGAGGAAACGCAGGGCACTGCATGTGCAGATGAATAGGATTGGGACGCTTGAGGAGAAAGCTGCGGCACATCTAGACAGGAGGCTCCAGAACAGCAGCCACCTTAGCTAATGATGGCTCAGAATCAAAAAGTCTATTTCTATAAGCTAAAGTTCTTTCAATACATAAAGAACAAAAAAGGTACTGGGGGTTCCACCTAGGCATCAAAACATAAGCTACAGGTAACATCCTGCACAGCCTACTGATCCATAATACAAAAAAAGAAGCAAATAATTTTTTTTTTTTTAAGTTTTTTTTATTTTTTATCTTTTAACAAAGGATATAATAAAGAACCAAAAAAATGTTCTTAAATAAAGGTTCCCTTTAAATTTACCAAATCAAGAAAACATACCCCAGGTAACACTCTACACCTCAGCAGAATTACTGAGGTGCCCTACCTGTCCTGCAACCCACAGCAAACTGAGGGAAAAAAACCCATCCTGTTTACAATCCGGATTTCCAGAGAAAAAAAAAAAAAACAGCAAGAAGCCTTCTAAACAGCAGAGCATCATAAATATGCGCACCTTACTCTTACAGGAAGTGAAGAAAAGCGCCAAAAAAAACTCTGACATCAAAGAATCAGAACCTCCCTAAAAGGGGCGGTCCTACACCTAACAAAAAAGTTTTTTTTTTTTTAAAAAACAACTTTCTTGAAAAAAGGCTTAAAAACAAAACAATAAAAAAATCACAAAAAAGTACATAATCCGTTACTAAAATAGATCCTCACTGAGCCATCAATATAAATAACTCCTCACACTATCAGTGCCTGCAAAAACTGCCATAAAAACCTGCAACCTGACAGGAATAATAAAAAAACGTCCCCTGCAGCATTTCAGCTGAATAAGTGCCAACTTTTTCCCTGCTACATAGAAAAATAAAATTGGCACTTACCTTAATATCCATCTGTCCGGCAGCAGGACAGCTCACCTGGTTTGAGAGGATGACTTCCCTCACATGAACCTGTGGAAATACAGAAAGACTGAGTAAACTTACTCAGGCTATCTAAATAGGGCAGAAAAATGTTTTGGGAAAACTCAGTGAGGATTGTACCCCACAAGTTCCCAATTGCTTAAAAGCCACCACTTCCCTACTGAAGAGACTGACATGGGCTAAGGCTAGACCCTTTAGAAATATCAGAGCAAACCTACTCTGCTTTAAAATAAAAAAATCTTGATTGTAGATCAGACACCAAAACTTCACCTCCTCCTAGCACCGCAGGCAAAGAGAATGAATGGGAATTATGGGTAAGGGAAGTGACATATATTGCAGCTTTGCTGTGGTGCTCTTTGCCTCCTCCTGCTGGCAGGAATGATATTCCTACTAGTAATTGATTCCGTGGACTCACCATATCTTAGGAAAGAAATAGCTCCATCTACTTTAGGTATCATTTCCCAAAGTTCCAAATCAGATGATGGTAACGGAAATATTATCTTAAATTTTGAAGATGGATTGAAAGGAATACCAGGCTTGGCCCATTGTTTGGTGAATAAATCAGTAATGGAGTCTGGAACAAGACATTTTTAGCAGCTTTAGTAGTAGGTTTGAAAATTAAGTCTGTTTAACAGATTTTTCCTCGGCTGGTTTAGGATCTTGCACTTCTCACGTACATAAATGTTCCAATTTGAACAAAAAAGTGGATAAATCTGAGACTGACTAATAGTTATCAGAATTATATTTAACCTTAAGAAGACAAATCTGAAGAGTTGGATTCTGAATCCTTCAAGATATCCTTAGATAACCAGAATGGGAAGGTAAACCCATAGAAAGCTGAATATCTGATCTAGACCTTTTGCACTTACTTGGAAGGGGGCATAGCCGTCAACATTTCAGATACAATAAAGCGCACAGAATTTTTAAAACCTGTAGCAAAATCTGAAGATTTCCTTTGTGAAGAACAGACAGAGGGAGGACAGACTCATTTAGGGGCTAGTGAAGCATTATATTGATTAGAATGCATCAAGTGATCCATACAAGAATCACAGAGTTGTGTGCTAGGGTATAGCAATAATAATTTTACACATTACACATTTATTTGTAATATCAGAGGATCTACTCTCTAAAGCCTTTTAAGATAACAGGATTTAGGGCAATTCCAGTATGCTCCATAGCAAAATGAATTACAGTAATACACCACACCACACAAATTCAGGAATTTTTGCATAAAAATGTAAGGGAAATAGTAGGCAGAAGAAAAAACTGACAGAGCTCGCAGTGCAACGACTAGTGAAACAAATTAAGATAATGTTGACAAAAATTATATAAATACTTAAAAAAAAGAGAAAATAATTTAACTCTTGGAATAGTTGGCAATCTCCCCCCTCATATAAAAGACTAATAGAGCCAGAAAAACATTAACCCTAACGCTTTCCAACTAAATCTTAATATTCACGCTACTTCGAGTCGGCAGCACGTTAAAGATATATTACAAAGTAATAATAAACTGAGTGCAGAATAAACCATGCCAAATTAAGTTGTATAAAAATAGGTAGCATGCTACCCCGAGTCGGAAGCTATGAAAGAGCCTCAAAAGGAGCGTGCCTGAAAAGCGTTATAATAAAATATGAAATGTATGAAAAAAATAATTGAAAAATGTCTAAAATATATATATATATATATATATATATATATAAACAAACACTCTATAAGCACTATGAAGCCCCCCTGCAGAACCCAATCCCTTGTAAACATTATACATAATATATGCATAATCCCCATAAAAGGGTGAATAGTGACTAAAATGATGTACCGTGTAGGAATGTGCATTGTGGAAGTAAGCAGCCGCTCGGTCCCTTCAGATATTTTCAAAGCCGGATTGATTCATGTAAAAGATCCCCACTCTAAGATCTGGATTTGCACATATTTTAGAGTGGGGATCTATTATAGGCATCAATCCGGCTCCGAAAATATCTGAAGGGATAGGAGGGAGGGATAGAATACTCTTGGAATTTTTGGGAATCTTTGCCTTGTCCAAGTGGCCAGTAGCTGAATTCCAGAATTATGAACTTGTGGACTCTCACCACCTTATGAAAAAAGGGGGCTAGAAGTATAGTGGCAAAGTTTTAATTAGGTATAAAATCCTATAATATAAAAGGCCAAGTGTGTTCGTCCGAAGCTGTCATGCGTAGTAAAGACAGCACAAGGACAAACAACCTGGGCTTATAGTCTACCTGATCTAATGCGGCACGTGACGGTGGGTGGAAATGGGTGTGGCCGGGCATGAGCGGGCGTGGCCGGGGAGGGGTCGGGCGCGTGCGAGAGAGAGAGAGAGAGAGGGGGGAAGGAGATAGAAAGAGAGGGGGTGAGAGCAAAAGAGAGAAAAAAGTGCTAAAGATAGGGTAAGAGAGAGCAAAAGAGAGGGGAAAGAGCAAAAAGAGGGGGAGAGAGCAAAAAAAGAGGGGGAGAGAGCAAAAAAAGAGGGGGAGAGAGCAAAAAAAGAGGGGGAGAGAGCAAAAGAGAGGGGAAAGAGCAAAAGAGAGGGGAAAGAGAGGGGGAAAGATAGAGAGCAAAAGAGAGGGGAAGAGAGAGAGAGCAAAAGTGAGGGGGAGAGAGAGCAAAAGTGAGGGGGAGAGAGAGGGGGGAGAGAGAGCAAAAGAGAGGGATGGCGAGAGAGAGCAAAAGAGAGGAGGGAGAGAGCGCAAAAGAGAGGGGGAGAGAGAAAGAGCGCAAAAGAGAGGGGGGAGAGAGAGAGAGAGCACAAAAGAGAGGGGAAAGAGAGAGCAAAAGAGAGGGGGAAAAAGAGAGAGCAAAAGAGAGGGGGAAAGAGAGAGTGCAAAAGAGAGGGGGAGAGAGAGGGGGAGAGAGAGCGCAAGAGGGGGGAGAGAGCGCAAAAGAGAGGGAGGGGAGAGCAAAAGAGAGGGGGGGAGAGCAAAAGAGAGGGGGAAAGAGCAAAAGAGAGAGGGGAGAGCAAAAACATAATTTATGCTTACCTGATAAATTTATTTCTCTTGTAGTGTATCCAGTCCACGGATTATCCATTACTTGTGGGATATTCTCCTTCCCAACAGGAAGTTGCAAGAGGATCACCCACAGCAGAGCTGTTATATAGCTCCTCCCCTAACTGCCATATCCAGTCATTCGACCGAAACTAGCCGAGAAAGGAGAAACCATAGGGTGCAGTGGTGACTGTAGTTTAATTAAAATTTAGACCTGCCTTAAAAGGACAGGGCGGGCCGTGGACTGGATACACTATAAGAGAAATAAATTTATCAGGTAAGCATAAATTATGTTTTCTCTTGTTAAGTGTATCCAGTCCACGGATCATCCATTACTTGTGGGATACCAATACCAAACCTAAAGTACACGGATGATGGGAGGGACAAGGCAGGTACTTAAACGGAAGGGACCACTGCCTGTAGAACCTTTCTCCCAAAAATAGCCTCCGAAGAAGCAAAAGTATCAAATTTGTAAAATTTTGAAAAGGTGTGAAGCGAAGACCAAGTCGCAAGTTTGCAAATCTGTTCAACAGAAGCCTCATTTTTAAAGGCCCAGGTGGAAGCCACAGCTCTAGTAGAATGAGCTGTAATTCTTTCAGGGGGCTGCTGTCCAGCAGTCTCGTAGGCTAAGCGTATTATGCTCCGAAGCCAAAAAAGAAAGAGAGGTTGCCGAAGCCTTTTGACCTTTCCTCTGTCCAGAGTAAATGACAAACAAGGAAGATGTTTGACGAAACTCCTTAGTCGCTTGTAAGTAAAACTTTAAAGCACGGACTACGTCTAGATTATGTAACAGACGTTCCTTCTTTGAAGAAGGATTAGGACACAATGATGGAACAACAATCTCTTGATTGCTATTCTTGTTAGAAACTACCTTAGGTAAAAACCCAGGTTTTGTACGCAGAACTACTTTATCTGTATGGAAAATCAGATAAGGAGAATCACATTGTAAGGCCGATAACTCAGAGACTCTACGAGCCGAGGAAATAGCCATCAAAAACAGAACTTTCCAAGATAAAAGTTTGATATCAATAGAATGAAGGGGTTCAAACGGAACTCCTTGAAGAACTTTAAGAACCAAGTTTAAGCTCCATGGGGGAGCAACAGGTTTAAACACAGGCTTAATTCTAACCAAAGCCTGACAAAATGCCTGAACGTCTGGAACCTCTGCCAGACACTTGTGCAAAAGAATAGACAGAGCAGAAATCTGTCCCTTTAAAGAACTAGCTGATAGTCCTTTTTCCAAACCCTCTTGGAGAAAAGACAATATCCTAGGAATCCTAACCTTACCCCGTAAGTAATTCTTGGATTCACATCAATAAAGATATTTGCGCCATATCTTATGGTATATTTTCCTGGTGACAGGCTTTCGTGCCTGTATTAAGGTATCAATGACTGACTCTGAGAAACCACGCTTTGATAAAATCAAGTGTTCAATCTCCAGGCAGTCAGCCTCAGAGAAATTAGATTTGGATGATTGAAAGGACCTTGTATTAGAAGGTCCTGTCTCAAAGGCAGAGTCCAAGGTGGAAAGGATGACATGTCCACTAGGTCTGCATACCAGGTCCTGCGTGGCCACGCAGGCGCTATCAAGATCACCGATGCTCTCTCCTGTTTGATTCTGGCAATCAGTCGAGGGAGCAGAGGAAACGGTGGAAACACATAAACCAGGTTGAAGAACCAAGGCGCTGCTAGAGCATCTATCAGCGTCGCTTCTGGGTCCCTGGACCTGGATCCGTAACAAGGAAGCTTGGCGTTCTGGCGAGACGCCATGAGATCCAGTTCTGGTTTGCCCCAACGATGAACCAATTGAGCAAACACCTCCGGATGGAGTTCCCACTCCCCCGGATGAAAAGTCTGACGACTTAGAAAATCCGCCTCCCAGTTCTCTACACCTGGGATATGGATCGCTGATAGGTGGCAGGAGTGAGTCTCCGCCCAGCGAATTATCTTGGATACTTCTAACATCGCTAGGGAGCTTCTGGTCCCCCCTTGATGATTGATGTAAGCCACAGTCGTGATGTTGTCCGACTGAAATCTGATGAACCTCAGTGTTGCTAACTGAGGCCAAGCTAGAAGAGCATTGAATATTGCTCTTAACTCCAGAATATTTATTGGGAGGAGTTTCTCCTCCTGAGTCCACGATCCCTGAGCCTTCAGGGAATTCCAGACTGCACCCCAACCTAGAAGGCTGGCATCTGTTGTTACAATTGTCCAATCTGGCCTGTGAAAGGTCATACCCTTGGACAGATGGACCCGAGATAGCCACCAGAGAAGAGAATCTCTGGTCTCTTGATCCAGATTTAGTAGAGGGGACAAATCTGTGTAATCCCCATTCCACTGACTTAGCATGCATAATTGCAGCGGTCTGAGATGTAGGCGCGCAAATGGCACTATGTCCATCGCCGCTACCATTAAGCCGATCACTTCCATGCACTGAGCCACTGACGGGCGCGGAATGGAATGAAGAACACGGCAGGAATTTAGAAGCTTTGATAACCTGGACTACGTCAGGTAAATTTTCATTTCTACAGAATCTATCAGAGTTCCTAGGAAGGACACTCTTGTGAGGGGTGATAGAGAACTCTTTTCCTCGTTCACTTTCCACCCATGCGACCTCAGAAATGCCAATATTATGTGCGTATGAGATCTGGCAATTTGGAAATTTGATGCCTGTATCAGGATGTCGTCTAGATAAGGGGCCACTGATATGCCCCGTGGTCTTAGGACCGCCAGAAGGGACCCCAGAACCTTTGTAAAAATTCTTGGGGCTGTAGCTAACCCAAAGGGAAGAGCCACAAACTGGTAATGCCTGTCTAGAAAGGCAAACCTTAGGAACCGATGTGGTCTTTGTGAATCGGTATGTGAAGGTAAGCATCCTTCAAATCCACTGTGGTCATGAACTGACCCTCCTGGATCATAGGTAGGATGGTCCGAATAGTTTCCATTTTGAACGATGGAACTCTGAGGAACTTGTTTAAGATCTTTAGATCCAAAATTGGTCTGAAGGTTCCCTCTTTTTTGGGAACCACAAACAGATTTGAATAAAATCCCTGTCCCTGTTCCGTCTGTGGAACTGGATGGATCACTCCCATTACTAGGAGGTCTTGCACACATCGTAAGAATGCCTCTTTCTTTATCTGGTTTACAGATAATCTCGAAAGGTGAAATCTCCCTTGTGTGGGGGAAGCTTTGAAGTCCAGAAGATATCCCTGAGATATGATCTCCAACGCCCAGGGATCCTGAACATCTCTTGCCCACGCCTGGGCGAAGAGAGAAAGTCTTCCCCCTACTAGATCCGTTACCGGATAGGGGGCCGTTCCTTCATGCTGTTATAGAGGCAGCAGCAGGCTTTCTGGCCTGCTTGCCTTTGTTCCAAGCCTGGTTAGATTTCCAGGCCGGCTTGGATTGAGCAAAAGTTCCCTCTTGTTTTGAAGCAGAGGAAGTTGATGCTGCACTTGCCTTGTAGTTTCGAAAGGCACGAAAATTAGACTGTTTGGCCCTTGATTTGGCCCTGTCCTGAGGAAGGGTGTGACCCTTTCCTCCAGTAATGTCAGCAATAATTTCCTTCAAACCAGGCCCGAATAGGGTCTGCCCCTTGAAAGGAATGTTAAGTAATTTAGACTTTGAAGTCACGTCAGCTGACCAGGATTTAAGCCATAGCGCCCAACGCGCCTGGATGGCGAATCCAGAATTCTTAGCCGTTAGTTTAGTCAAATGAACAATGGCATCAGAAACTAAAGAATTAGCTAGCTTAAGTGTTCTAAGCTTGTCAAGTATTTCAGTCAATGGAGTAGCTGCCTGAAAGGCCTCTTCCAGAGATTCAAACCAGAACGCCGCAGCAGCAGTGACAGGCGCAATGCATGCAAGGGTCTGCAGGATAAAACCTTGTTGAATAAACATTTTCTTAAGGTAACCTTCTAATTTTTTATCCATTGGATCTGAAAAAGCACAACTGTCTTCGACAGGGATAGTGGTATGCTTTGCTAAAGTAGAAACTGCTCCCTCCACCTAAGGGACCATCTGCCATAGGTCCCGTGTGGTGGCGTCTATTGGAAACATTTTTCTAAAAATGGGAGGGGGGGGGGAGGGAAACGGCACACCGGGTCTGTCCCACTCCTTATTAATAATTTTTGTAAACCTTTTAGGTATAGGAAAAATGTCAGTACACACCGTCACTGCATAGTATTTATCCAGTCTACACAATTTCTCTGGCACTGCAATTGTGTCACAGTCATTCAGAGCAGCTAAAACCTCTCCAAGCAACACCCAGAGGTTCTCAAGCTTAAATTTAAAAGTAGACATATCTGAATCAGGTTTCCCCGAGTCAGAGACGTCACCCACAGACTGAAGCTCTCCTTCCTCAGCTTCTGCATATTGTGACGCAGTATCAGACATGGGCCTTAAAACATCTGCACGCTCTGTATTACGCCTAACCCCAGAGCTATCGCGCTTGCCTCTATATTCAGGCAGTCTGGCTAATACCGCTGACAGGGTATTATCCATGATCGCCGCCATGTCTTGTAAAGTAATCGCTATGGGCGTCTTTGATGTACTTGGCGCCATTCTAGCGTGAGTCCCTTGAGCGGGAGTCAAAGAATCTGATACGTGGGGGGAGTTAGTCGGCATAACTTCCCCCTCGTCAGAATCTTCTGGTGATATTTCTTTTAAAGATGAAGGCTGATCTTTATTATTTAAAGTGAAATCCATACATTTAGTACACATTCTCCTATGGGGTTCCACCATGGCTTTTAAACATAATGCACAAAGAGGTTCCTCTATGTCAGACATGTTTATACAGACTAGCAATGAGACTAGCAAGCTTGGAAAACACTTTAAATCAAGTTAACAAGCAAATATAAAAAACGTTACTGTGCCTTTAAGAGAAACAAATTTTGTCAAAATTTGAAATAACAGTGAAAAAAGGCAGTTAAACTAACGAAATTTTTACAGTGTATGTAACAAGGTAGCAGAGTATTGCACCCACTTGCAAATGGATGATTAACCCCTTAATGCAAAAAACGGATTGGCAAATGAAAAACAAAGTTTTTTGATAGTCACAATAAACTGCCACAGCTCAACTGTGACTTTACCTTCCTCAATAAACGACTTTTAAAGCCTTTTGAGCCCATCAGAGATGTCCTATACCATGCAGGAAACTGCTGAGGGAAGCTGGATGTCTCTGTCTGTAATTTTAAGTGCGCAACAAAGCGCTAAAATAGGCCCCTCCCACTCTTACTAATACAGTGGAAAGCCTCAGGAAACTGTTTCTAGGCAAAAATCAAGCCAGCCATGTGGAAAACACTAAGCCCCAATAAGTTTTATCACCAAAGCATATATAAAAACGATTAAACATGCCAGCAAACGTTTTATATTGCATAATTACAGGGAGTGCAGAAGTATTAGGCAAATGAGTATTTTGACCACATCATCCTCTTTATGCATGTTGTCTTACTCCAAGCTGTATAGGCTCGAAAGCCTACTACCAATTAAGCATATTAGGTGATGTGCATCTCTGTAATGAGAAGGGGTGTGGTCTAATGACATCAACACCCTATATCAGGTGTGCATAATTATTAGGCAACTTCCTTTCCTTTGGCAAAATGGGTCAAAAGAAGGACTTGACAGGCTCAGAAAAGTCAAAAATAGTGAGATAGCTTGCAGAGGGATGCAGCACTCTTAAAATTGCAAAGCTTCTGAAGCGTGATCATCAAACAATCAAGCGTTTTATTCAAAATAGTCAACAAGGTCGCAAGAAGCGTGTGGAAAAACCAAGGCGCAAAATAACTGCCCATGAACTGAGAAAAGTCAAGCGTGCAGCTGCCAAGATGCCACTTGCCACCAGTTTGGCCATATTTCAGAGCTGCAACATCACTGGAGTGCCCAAAAGCACAAGGTGTGCAATACTCAGAGACATGGCCAAGGTAAGAAAGGCTGAAAGACGACCACCACTGAACAAGACACACAAGCTGAAACGTCAAGACTGGGCCAAGAAATATCTCAAGACTGATTTTTCTAAGGTTTTATGGACTGATGAAATGAGAGTGAGTCTTGATGGGCCAGATTGATGGGCCAGATGGATGGGCCCGTGGCTGGATTGGTAAAGGGCAGAGAGCTCCAGTCCGACTCAGACGCCAGCAAGGTGGAGGTGGAGTACTGGTTTGGGCTGGTATCATCAAAGATGAGCTTGTGGGGCCTTTTCGGGTTGAGGATGGAGTCAAGCTCAACTCCCAGTCCTACTGCCAGTTTCTGGAAGACACCTTCTTCAAGCAGTGGTACAAGAAGAAGTCTGCATCCTTCAAGAAAAACATGATTTTCATGCAGGACAATGCTCCATCACACGCGTCCAAGTACTCCACAGCGTGGCTGGCAAGAAAGGGTATAAAAGAAGAAAATCTAATGACATGGCCTCCTTGTTCACCTGATCTGAACCCCATTGAGAACCTGTGGTCCATCATCAAATGTGAGATTTACAAGGAGGGAAAACAGTACACCTCTCTGAACAGTGTCTGGGAGGCTGTGGTTGCTGCTGCACGCAATGTTGATGGTGAACAGATCAAAACACTGACAGAATACATGGATGGCAGGCTTTTGAGTGTCCTTGCAAAGAAAGGTGGCTATATTGGTCACTGATTTGTTTTTGTTTTGTTTTTGAATATCAGAAATGTATATTTGTGAATGTTGAGATGTTATATTGGTTTCACTGGTAGAAATAAATAATTGAAATGGGTATATATTTGTTTTTTGTTAAGTTGCCTAATAATTATGCACAGTAATAGTCACCTGCACACACAGATATCCCCCTAAAATAGCTATAACTAAAAACAAACTAAAAACTACTTCCAAAACTATTCAGCTTTGATATTAATGAGTTTTTTGGGTTCATTGAGAACATGGTTGTTGTTCAATAATAAAATTAATCCTCAAAAAGACAACTTGCCTAATAATTCTGCACTCCCTGTATAAGAGTCTATAGCTCTCACAGTAAGCCTGTTACTAGTCGTTATTAAATCACTGTATTTAGGCTTAACTTACATTAATCCGGTATCAGCAGCATTTTCTAGCAATTCCATCCCTAGAAAAACTTAAAACTGCACACACCTTATTGCAGGGTAACCTGCATGCTATTCTCCCTCTGAAGTTACCTCACCCCTCAGACATATGTGAGAACAGCAGTGGATCTTAGTTACTTCTGCTAAGATCATAGAAAATGCAGGCAGATTCTTCTAAATGCTGCCTGAGAGAAAATAGTACAACTCCGGTACTATTTAAAAACAATAAACTCTTGATTGAAGAAAAAACTAACTATATTACACCACTTTCCTCTTACTACCTCCTTCTATGTTGAGGGTTGCAAGAGAATGACTGGATATGGCAGTTAGGGGAGGAGCTATATAACAGCTCTGCTGTGGGTGATCCTCTTGCAACTTCCTGTTGGGAAGGAGAATATCCCACAAGTAATGGATGATCCGTGGACTGGATACACTTAACAAGAGAAAGAGAGGGGGGAGAGAGAGCAAAAGAGAGGGGGGAGAGAGAGCAAAAGAGAGGGGGGAGAGAGAGCAAAAACATAATTTATGTAAGAACTTACCTGATAAATTCATTTCTTTCATATTAGCAAGAGTCCATGAGCTAGTGACGTATGGGATATACATTCCTACCAGGAGGGGCAAAGTTTCCCAAACCTCAAAATGCCTATAAATACACCCCTCACCACACCCACAATTCAGTTTAACGAATAGCCAAGAAGTGGGGTGATAAAAAAGTGCGAAAGCATATAAAATAAGGAATTGGAATAATTGTGCTTTATACAAAAATCATAACCACCCCAAAAAAAGGGCGGGCCTCATGGACTCTTGCTAATATGAAAGAAATGAATTTATCAGGTAAGTTCTTACATAAATTATGTTTTCTTTCATGTAATTAGCAAGAGTCCATGAGCTAGTGACGTATGGGATAATGATTACCCAAGATGTGGATCTTTCCACGCAAGAGTCACTAGAGAGGGAGGGATAAAATAAAGACAGCCAATTCCTGCTGAAAATAATCCACACCCAAAATAAAGTTTAATTAAAAACATAAGCAGAAGATTCAAACTGAAACCGCTGCCTGAAGTACTTTTCTACCAAAAACTGCTTCAGAAGAAGAAAATACATCAAAATGGTAGAATTTAGTAAAAGTATGCAAAGAGGACCAAGTTGCTGCTTTGCAAATCTGATCAATCGAAGCTTCATTCCTAAACGCCCAGGAAGTAGAAACTGACCTAGTAGAATGAGCTGTAATCCTTTGAGGCGGAGTTTTACCCGACTCAACATAGGTAAGATGAATTAAAGATTTCAACCAAGATGCCAAAGAAATAGCAGAAGCTTTCTGGCCTTTTCTAGAACCGGAAAAGATAACAAATAAACTAGAAGTCTTTCGGAAAGACTTAGTAGCTTCAACATAATATTTCAAAGCTCTAACAACATCCAAAGGATGCAATGATTTCTCCTTAGAATTCTTAGGATTAGGACATAATGAAGGAACCACAATTTCTCTACTAATGTTGTTAGAATTCACAACTTTAGGTAAAAATTCAAAAGAAGTTCGCAACACTGCCTTATCCTGATGAAAAATCAGAAAAGGAGACTCACAAGAAAGAGCAGATAATTCAGAAATTCTTCTGGCAGAAGAGATTGCCAAAAGGAACAAAACTTTCCAAGAAAGTAATTTAATGTCCAATGAATGCATAGGTTCAAACGGAGGAGCTTGAAGAGCCCCCAGAACCAAATTCAAACTCCAAGGAGGAGAAATTGACTTAATGACAGGTTTTATACGAAACAAAGCTTGTACAAAACAATGAATATCAGGAAGATTAGCAATCTTTCTGTGAAAAAGAACAGAAAGAGCAGAGATTTGTCCTTTCAAAGAACTTGCGGATAAACCTTTATCTAAACCATCCTGAAGAAACTGTAAAATTCTCGGAATTCTAAAAGAATGCCAAGAAAAATGATGAGAAATACACCAAGAAATATAAGTCTTCCAGACTCTATAATATATCTCTCTGGATACAGATTTACGAGCCTGTAACATAGTATTAATCACAGAGTCAGAGAAACCTCTTTGACCAAGAATCAAGCGTTCCATCTCCATACCTTTAAATTTAAGGATTTGAGATCCTGATGGAAAAAAGGACCTTGCGACAGAAGGTCTGGTCGTAGCGGAAGAGTCCACGGATGGCAAGAGGCCATCCGGACAAGATCCGCATACCAAAACCTGTGAGGCCATGCCGGAGCTACCAGCAGAACAAACGAGCATTCCTTCAGAATCTTGGAGATTACTCTTGGAAGAAGAACTAGAGGCGGAAAGATATAAGCAGGATGATACTTCCAAGGAAGTGATAATGCATCCACTGCTTCCGCCTGAGGATCCCGGGATCTGGACAGATACCTGGGAAGTTTCTTGTTTAGATGAGACGCCATCAGATCTATTTCTGGAAGCTCCCACATTTGAACAATCTGAAGAAATACCTCTGGGTGAAGAGACCATTCGCCCGGATGCAACGTTTGGCGACTGAGATAATCCGCTTCCCAATTGTCTATACCTGGGATATGAACCGCAGATATTAGACAGGAGCTGGATTCCGCCCAAACCAGAATTCGAGATACTTCTTTCATAGCCAGAGGACTGTGAGTCCCTCCTTGATGATTGATGTATGCCACAGTAGTGACATTGTCTGTCTGAAAACAAATGAACGATTCTCTCTTCAGAAGAGGCCAAAACTGAAGAGCTCTGAAAATTGCACGGAGTTCCAAAATATTGATCGGTAATCTCACCTCCTGAGATTCCCAAACTCCTTGTGCTGTCAGAGATCCCCACACAGCTCCCCAACCTGTGAGACTTGCATCTGTTGAAATTACAGTCCAGGTCGGAAGCACAAAAGAAGCCCCCTGAATTAAACGATGGTGATCTGTCCACCACGTTAGAGAGTGTCGTACAATCGGTTTTAAAGATATTAATTGAGATATCTTTGTGTAATCCTTGCACCATTGATTCAGCATACAGAGCTGAAGAGGTCGCATGTGAAAACGAGCAAAGGGGATCGCGTCCGATGCAGCAGTCATAAGACCTAGAATTTCCATGCATAAGGCTACCGAAGGGAATGATTGTGACTGAAGGTTTCGACAAGCCGAAATCAATTTTAGACATCTCTTGTCTGTTAAAGACAAAGTCATGGACACTGAATCTATCTGGAAACCCAGGAAGGTTACCCTTGTCTGAGGAATCAATGAACTTTTTGGTGAATTGATCCTCCAACCATGATCTTGAAGAAACAACACAAGTTGATTCGTATGAGATTCTGCTAAATGTAAAGACTGAGCAAGTACCAAGATATCGTCCAAATAAGGAAATACCACAATACCCTGTTCTCTGATTACAGACAGAAGGGCACCGAGAACCTTTGTAAAAATTCTTGGAGCTGTAGCTAGGCCAAACGGCAGAGCCACAAACTGGTAATGCTTGTCCAGAAAAGAGAATCTCAGGAACTGATAATGATCTGGATGAATCGGAATATGCAGATATGCATCCTGTAAATCTATTGTGGACATATAATGCCCTTGCTGAACAAAAGGCAAGATAGTCCTTACAGTTACCATTTTGAATGTTGGTATCCTTACATAACGATTCAATATTTTTAGATCCAGAACTGGTCTGAAGGAATTCTCCTTCTTTGGTACAATGAAGAGATTTGAATAAAACCCCATCCCCTGTTCCAGAACTGGAACTGGTATAATTACTCCAGCCAACTCTAGATCTGAAACACAATTCAGAAATGCTTGAGCTTTCACTGGATTTACTGGGACACGGGAAAGAAAAAATCTCTTTGCAGGAGGTCTCATCTTGAAACCAATTCTGTACCCTTCTGAAACAATGTTCTGAATCCAAAGATTGTGAACAGAATTGATCCAAATTTCTTTGAAAAAACATAACCTTGGCTTGGATTTATTCCAGACTGGAGATGGTTTCCAAACTGAAACTGCTCCTGAGGATGAAGGATCAGGCTTTTGTTCTTTGTTGAAACGAAAGGAACGAAAACGATTATTAGCCCTGTTTTTACCCTTAGATTTTTTATCCTGTGGTAAAAAAGTTCCTTTCCCACCAGTAACAGTTGAGATAATGGAATCCAACTGAGAACCAAATAATTTGTTACCCTGGAAAGAAATGGAAAGTAGAGTTGATTTAGAAGCCATATCAGCATTCCAAGTTTTAAGCCATAAAGCTCTTCTAGCTAGAATAGCTAGAGACATAAACCTGACATCAACTCTGATAATATCAAAGATGGCATCACAGATAAAATTATTAGCATGCTGAAGAAGAAGAAGAATATTATGAGAATCATGATCTGTTACTTGTTGCGCTAAAGTCTCTAACCAAAAAGTTGAAGCTGCAGCAACATCAGCCAATGATATAGCAGGTCTAAGAAGATTACCTGAACACAGATAAGCTTTTCTTAGAAAGGATTCAATTTTCCTATCTAAAGGATCTTTAAACGAAGTACCATCCGACGTAGGAATAGTAGTACGTTTAGCAAGGGTAGAAATAGCCCCATCAACTTTAGGGATTTTGTCCCAAAATTCTAATCTGTCAGACGGCACAGGATATAATTGCTTAAAACGTTTAGAAGGAGTAAATGAATTACCCAATTTATCCCATTCTCTGGAAATTACTTCAGAAATAGCATTAGGAACAGGAAAAACTTCTGGAATAACCACAGGAGATTTAAATACCTTATCTAAACGTTTAGAATTAGTATCAAGAGGACCAGAATCCTCTATTTCTAAAGCAATTAGTACTTCTTTAAGTAAAGAACGAATAAATTCCATTTTAAATAAATATGAAGATTTATCAGCATCAATCTCTGAGACAGAATCCTCTGAACCAGAAGAGTCATCAGAATCAGAATGATGATGTTCATTTAAAAATTCATCTGTAGAGAGAGAAGTTTTAAAAGATTTTTTATGTTTACTAGAAGGAGAAATAACAGACATAGCCTTCTTGATGGATTCAGAAACAAAATCTCTTATGTTATCAGGAACATTCTGCACCTTAGATGTTGAAGGAACTGCAACAGGCAATGGTACATTACTAAAGGAAATATTATCTGCTTTAACAAGTTTGTCATGACAATTAATACAAACAACAGCCGGAGGAATAGCTACCAAAAGTTTACAGCAGATACACTTAGCTTTGGTAGTTCCAGCACTAGACAGCGATTTTCCTGAAGTATCTTCTGACTCAGATGCAACGTGAGACATCTTGCAATATGTAAGAGAAAAAACAACATATAAAGCAAAATTGATCAAATTCCTTAAATGACAGTTTCAGGAATGGGAAAAAATGCCAATAAACAAGCTTCTAGTAACCAGAAGCAAAGAAAAAATGAGACTGAAATAATGTGGAGACAAAAGCGACACCCATATTTTTTTGGCGCCAAATAAGACGCCCACATTATTTGGCGCCAAAAATGACGCCACATCCGGAACGCCGACATTTTTGGCGCAAAAGGACGTCAAAAAATGACGCAACTTCCGGCGACACGTATGACGCCGGAAACAGAAAAGACTTTTTTGCGCCAAAAAAGTCCGCGCCAAGAATGACGCAATAAAATGAAGCATTTTCAGCCCCCGCGAGCCTAACAGCCCACAGGGAAAAAAAAGAGTCAAATTTTAAGGTAAGAAAAAAATTGATTCAAATGCATTATCCCAAGTATGAAACTAACTGTCTGAAAATAAGGAATGTTGAACATCCTGAGTCAAGGCAAATAAATGTTTGAATACATATATTTAGAACTTTATAAATAAAGTGCCCAACCATAGCTTAGAGTGTCACAGAAAATAAGATTTACTTACCCCAGGACACTCATCTACATGTTTGTAGAAAGCCAAACCAGTACTGAAACGAAAATCAGCAGAGGTAATGGTATATAAATAAGAGTATATCGTCGATCTGAAAAGGGAGGTAAGAGATGAATCTCTACGACCGATAACAGAGAACCTATGAAATAGACCCCGTAGAAGGAGATCACTGCATTCAAATAGGCAATACTCTCCTCACATCCCTCTGACATTCACTGCACGCTGAGAGGAAAACCGGGCTCCAACTTGCTGCGGAGCGCATATCAACGTAGAATCTAGCACAAACTTACTTCACCACCTCCATAGGAAGCAAAGTTTGTAAAACTGAATTGTGGGTGTGGTGAGGGGTGTATTTATAGGCATTTTGAGGTTTGGGAAACTTTGCCCCTCCTGGTAGGAATGTATATCCCATACGTCACTAGTTCATGGACTATTGCTAATTACATGAAAGAGAGGGGGGAGAGAGCGCAAAAGAAAGGGGGGAGAGAGCGCAAAAGAGAGGGGGGAGAGAGAGAGAGCGCAAAAGAGAGCAAGAGAGCGCAAAAGAGAGGGGGAGATAGCAAAAGAGAGGGGGAGAAAGAGCAAAAGAGAGAGAGAGCTAAAGAGAGGGGGGAGAGAGAGAGCTAAAGAGAGGGGGGAGAGAGAGAGCTAAAGAGAGGGGGGAGAGAGAGAGCAAAAGAGAGGGGGAGAGAGAGAGAGCAAAAGAGAGGGGGGAAGAGAGAGAGCAAAAGAGAGGGGGGAGAGAGAGCAAAAGAGAGGGGGGAGAGAGCAAAAGAGAGGGGGGAGAGAGAGCAAAAGAGAGGGGGAGAGAAAGCAATAGAGAGGGGGAGAGAGAGCAAACGAGAGGGAGGATAGAGCAAAAGAGAGGTGGAGCAAGAGAGCGCAAAAGAGAGGGGGGAGGGAGAGAGCAAGAGAGGGAGGGAGAGAGCAAAAGAGAGGGGGAAAGAGAGCAAAAGAGAGGGGAAGAGAGAGCAAAAGAGAGGGGGGAGAGAGAGCAAAAGAGAGGGGGGGAGAGAGAGCAAAAGAGAGGGGGGAGGGAGAGCAAAAGAGAGGGGGGAGGGAGAGCAAAAGAGAGGGGGGAGGGAGAGCAAAAGAGAGGGGGGAGGGAGAGCAAAAGAGAGGGGGGGAGGGAGAGCAAAAGAGAGGGGGGAGAGAGAGCAAAAGAGAGGGAGGAGAGAGCAATATAAAGGGAGAGGAAGAGCAAAAGAGAGGGGGGGAGAGAGAGCAAAAGAGAGGGGGGAGAGAGCAAAAGAGAGTGGGTAGAGAGAGCAAGAGAGAGGTGGAGCAAAATAACGCAAGAGAGAGGTGGAGCAAAAGAGAGCAAAAGAGAAGGGGAGAGAGCACAGGAGAGAGGGGGGAGAGAGATAGCGCAAAATAGAAGGAGGGGAGAAAGTGCAAAATAGAGGGAGGAGAGATAGCGCAAAAGAGAGGGGGAGAGAGAGCGCAAAAGAGAGGGGGAGAGAGAGCGCAAAAGAGAGGGGGAGAGAGAGCGCAATAGAGAGGGGGAGAGAGCGTGCAAAAGAGAGGGGGAGAGAGAGTGCAAAAGAGAGGGGGAGAGAGAGCGCAAAAGAGAGGGGGAGAGAGAGCGCAAAAGAGAGGGGGAGAGAGAGTGCAATAGAGAGGGGGAGAGAGAGTGCAATAGAGAGGGGGAGAGAGCGTGCAAAAGAGAGGGGGAGAGAGAGTGCAAAAGAGAGGGGGGAGGGAGAGCAAAAGAGAGGTGGGGGAGGGAGAGCAAAAGAGAGGTGGAGCGAGAGAGTGCAAAAGAGAGGGGGAGGGAGAGAGAGCAAGAGGTGGGACCGATGTACTGCAAAAAATGGCCCGTGTGAACTGGCTTTAGGACTAGTTAAGTATAAAAAAATAAGAGTTGTGTAAATTTATATTACAATGTTTTATAACATTTAGTATTAATTTATTTCTATAGAACATTTTTCCAAAATCAAGTCATGTTCCAAGCTAACAATATAGAAAAATATTCAACATTTCAACCACTGGTTTTTTTTTGAGAACCAGGCAGTGGCGTCACTAGGGTTGGTGTCACCCGGTGCGGTAAGTCATGGTGTCACCCCCCCCCCCAGAAAGCAGACCAACACAAAAACACAGGCAAACACACATACAAACACTCAGACACACTTAAAAACATACTCAGGTGCACACACAAACACTCTGAAACACACTCAGACACATACACAAAAACACACACAAAAACACTGAGACACACAAAAACTCAGACACACACCTACAAAATAACATAATTTATGTAAGAACTTACCTGATAAATTAATTTCTTTCATATTAGCAAGAGTCCATGAGCTAGTGACGTATGGGATATACATTCCTACCAGGAGGGGCAAAGTTTACCAAACCTCAAAATGCCTATAAATACACCCCTCACCACACCCACAAATCAGTTTAATGAATAGCCAAGAAGTGGGGTGATAAGAAAAAAGTGCGAAGCATAAATATAAGGAATTGGAATAATTGTGCTTTATACAAAAAAATCATAACCACCACAAAAAAAGGGTGGGCCTCATGGACTCTTGCTAATATGAAAGAAATGAATTTATCAGGTAGGTTCTTACATAAATTATGTTTTCTTTCATGTAATTAGCAAGATTCCATGAGCTAGTGACGTATGGGATAATGACTACCACGCAATAGTCACTAGAAAGGGAGGGATAAAATAAAGACAGCCAATTCCGCTGAAAAAAATCCACACCCAAAAATAAAGTTTAAATCTTATAAAGAAAAAAAACTGAAAATATAAGCAGAAGATTCAAACTGAAACAGCTGCCTGAAGTACTTTTCTACCAAAGACAGCTTCAGAAGAAGAAAACACATCAAAATGGTAGAATTTAGTAAAAGTATGCAAAGAAGACCAAGTTGCTGCTTTGCAAATCTGATCAACCGAAGCTTCATTCCTAAACGCCCAGGAAGTAGAAACTGACCTAGTAGAATGAGCTGTAATCCTTTGAGGCGGAGTTTTACCTGACTCTACATAAGCATGATGAATTAAAGATTTCAACCAAGATGCCAAAGAAATGGCAGAGGCCTTCTGACCTTTCCTAGAACCAGAAAAGATAACAAACAGACTAGAAGTCTTTCGGAAATTCTTAGTAGCTTCAACATAATATTTCAAAGCTCTAACTACATCCAAAGAATGCAATGATTTCTCCTTAGAATTCTTAGGATTAGGACATAATGAAGGAACCACAATTTCTCTACTAATGTTGTTGGAATTCACAACCTTAGGTAAAAATTTAAAAGAAGTTCGCAACACCGCCTTATCCTGGTGAAAAATCAGAAAAGGAGACTCACAAGAAAGAGCAGATAATTCAGAAACTCTTCTGGCAGAAGAGATGGCCAAAAGGAACAAAACTTTCCAAGAAAGTAATTTAATGTCCAATGAATGCATAGGTTCAAACGGAGGAGCTTGAAGAGCCCTCAGAACCAAATTCAAACTCCAAGGAGGAGAAATTGACTTAATGACAGGTTTTATACGAACCAAAGCTTGTACAAAACAATGAATATCAGGAAGATTAGCAATCTTTCTGTGAAAAAGAACAGAAAGAGCAGAGATTTGTCCTTTCAAGGAACTTGCAGACAAACCTTTATCCAAACCATCCTGAAGAAACTGTAAAATTCTCGGAATTCTAAAAGAATGCCAGGAAAAATGATGAGAAAGACACCAAGAAATATAAGTCTTCCAGACTCTATAATATATCTCCCTAGATACAGATTTACGAGCCTGTAACATAGTATTAATCACAGAGTCAGAGAAACCTCTTTGACTAAGAATCAAGCGTTCAATCTCCATACCTTTAAATTTGAGGATTTGAGATCCTGATGGAAAAAAGGACCTTGCGTCAGAAGGTCTGGCCTTAACGGAAGAGTCCACGGTTGGCAAGAGGCCATCCGGACAAGATCCGCATACCAAAACCTATGAGGCCATGCTGGAGCTACCAGCAGAACAAACGAGCATTCCTTCAGAATCTTGGAGATTACTCTTGGAAGAAGAACTAGAGGCGGAAAGATATAGGCAGGATGATACTTCCAAGGAAGTGACAATGCATCCACTGCTACCGCTTGAGGATCCCTGGATCTGGACAGATACCTGGGAAGTTTCTTGTTTAGATGAGAGGCCATCAAATCTATTTCTGGAAGTCCCAACATTTGAACAATCTGAAGAAATACCTCTGGGTGAAGAGACCATTCGCCCGGATGTAACGTTTGGTGACTGAGATAATCCGCTTCCCAATTGTCTATACCTGGGATATGAACCGCAGAAACTAGACAGGAGCTGGATTCCGCCCATACCAGAATTCGAGATACTTCTTTCATAGCCAGAGGACTGTGAGTCCCTCCTTGATGATTGATGTATGCCACAGTTGTGACATTGTCTGTCTGAAAACAAATGAACG
Source organism: Bombina bombina (assembly GCF_027579735.1). Taxonomy (NCBI): domain Eukaryota; kingdom Metazoa; phylum Chordata; class Amphibia; order Anura; family Bombinatoridae; genus Bombina; species Bombina bombina. The sequence goes on from NC_069502.1 coordinate 600,988,648, forward strand.
ATTCTCTCTTTAGAAGAGGCCAAGACTGAAGAGCTCTGAAAATTGCACGGAGTTCCAAAATATTGATCAGTAATCTCACCTCCTGAGATTCCCAAACCCCTTGTGCTGTCAGAGACCCCCACACAGCTCCCCAACCTGTGAGACTTGCATCTGTTGAAATTACAGTCCAGGTCGGAAGAACAAAAGAAGCCCCCTGAACTAAACGATGGTGATCTGTCCACCACGTCAGAGAGTGTCGTACAATCGGTTTTAAAGATATTAATTGAGATATCTTTGTGTAATCCCTGCACCACTGGTTCAGCATACAGAGCTGAAGAGGCCGCATGTGAAAACGAGCAAAGGGGATCGCGTCCGATGCAGCAGTCATAAGACCTAGAATTTCCATGCATAAGGCTACCGAAGGGAATGATTGTGACTGAAGGTTTCGACAAGCTGATATCAATTTTAGACGTCTCTTGTATGTCAACGATAGAGTCATGGACACTAAATCTATCTGGAAACCTAAAAAGGTTACCTGTGTCTGAGGAATCAATGAACTTTTTGGTAAATTGATCCTCCAACCATGATGTTGAAGAAACAACACAAGTCGATTCGTATGAGATTCTGCTAAATGTGAAGACTGAGCAAGTACCAAGATATCGTCCAAATAAGGAAATACCACAATACCCTGTTCTCTGATTACAGACAGAAGGGCACCGAGAGCCTTCGTAAAAATTCTTGGAGCTGTAGCTAGGCCAAACGGCAGAGCCACAAACTGGTAATGCTTGTCTAGGAAAGAGAATCTCAGAAACTGATAGTGATCTGGATGAATCGGAATATGCAGATATGCATCTGGTAAATCTATTGTAGACATATAATGCCCTTGCTGAACAAAAGGCAGGATAGTCCTTACAGTTACCATTTTGAATGTTGGTATCCTTACATAACGATTCAATATTTTTAGATCCAGAACTGGTCTGAAGGAATTAATTACTCCAGCCAACTCTAGATCTGAAACACATTTCAGAAATGCTTGAGCCTTCGCTGGGTTTACTGGGACACGGGAAAGAAAAAATCTCTTTGCAGGAGGCCTTATCTTGAAGCCAATTCTGTACCCTTCTGAAACAATGTTCTGAATCCAAAGATTGTGAACGGAATTGATCCAAATTTCTTTGAAAAAACGTAATCTGCCCCCTACCAGCTGAGCTGGAATGAGGGCCGCACCTTCATGTGAACTTAGGAGCTGGCTTTGATTTTCTAAAAGGCTTGGATTTATTCCAGACTGGAGATGGTTTCCAAACTGATACCGCTCCTGAGGATGAAGGATCAGATTTTTGTTCCTTGTTGTGACGAAAGGAACGAAAACGATTATTAGACCTAAATTTACCTTTAGATTTTTTATCCTGTGGTAAAAAAGTCCCTTTCCCTCCAGTAACAGTTGAGATAATAGAATCCAACTGAGAACCAAACAATTTATTACCCTGGAAAGAAAGGGAAAGCAGAGTAGACTTAGAAGACATATCAGCATTCCAAGTTTTAAGCCATAAAGCTCTTCTAGCTAAAATAGCTAGAGACATATACCTGACATCAACTCTAATGATATCAAAGATGGCATCACAAATAAAATTATTAGCATGTTGAAGAAGAATAATAATGCTATGAGAATTATGATCTGTTACTTGTTGCGCTAAAGCTTCTAACCAAAAAGTTGAAGCTGCAGCAACATCCGCTAAAGATATAGCAGGTCTAAGAAGATTACCTGAACACAAGTAAGCTTTTCTTAGAAAGGATTCAATTTTCCTATCTAAAGGATCCTTAAAGGAAGTACCATCTGCCGTAGGAATAGTAGTACGCTTAGCAAGAGTAGAGACAGCCCCATCAACCTTAGGGATTTTGTCCCAAAACTCTAATCTGTCAGATGGCACAGGATATAATTGCTTAAAACGTTTAGAAGGAGTAAATGAATTACCCAAATTATTCCATTCCCTGGAAATTACTTCAGAAATAGCACCAGGGACAGGAAAAACTTCTGGAATAACTACAGGAGATTTAAAAACCTTATCTAAACGTTTAGATTTAGTATCAAGAGGACCAGAATCCTCAATTTCTAATGCAATTAGGACTTCTTTAAGTAAAGAACAAATAAATTCCATTTTAAATAAATATGAAGATTTATCAGCATCAACCTCTGAGACAGAATCCTCTGAACCAGAAGAAACATTATCAGAATCAGAATGATGATGTTCATTTAAAAATTCATCTGAAAAATGAGAAGTTTTAAAAGACTTTTTACGTTTACTAGAAGGAGGAATAACAGACATAGCCTTCTTAATGGATTTAGAAACAAAATCTCTTATGTTATCAGGAACACTCTGAGTATTAGATGTTGACGGAACAGCAACAGGTAATGTAACAGTACTAAAGGAAATATTATCTGCATTAACAAGTTTGTCATGACAAACAGTACAAACAACAGCTGGAGGAACAGATACCACAAGTTTACAGCAGATACACTTAGCTTTGGTAGCTCCAGCACCAGGCAGCGATTTTCCAGAAGTATCTTCTGACTCAGTTTCAACGTGGGACATCTTGCAATATGTAATAGAAAAAACAACATATAAAGCAAAATTGATCAAATTCCTTAAATGACAGTTTCAGGAATGGGAAAAAATGCCAGTGAACAAGCTTCTAGCAACCAGAAGCAATAAAAAATGAGACTTAAATAATGTGGAGACAATAGTGACGCCCATATTTTTTAGTGCCAAAAATGACGCCCACATTATTTGGCGCCTAAATGCTTTTGGCGCCAAAAATGACGCCACATCCGGAACGCCGACACTTTTGGTGCAAAAGAACGTCAAAAATGACGCAATTTCCGGCGACACGTATGACGCCGGAAACAGAAAAAAAAAAAAATTTGCGCCAAAAAAGTCTGCGCCAAGAATGACGCAATAAAATGAAGCATTTTCAGCCCCCGCGAGCCTAACAGCCCATAGGAAAAAAGTCAAATTTTAAGGTAAGAAAAAAATTGATTTATTCATATGCATTATCCCAAATATGAAACTGACTGTCTGAAATAAGGAATGTTGAACATCCTGAGTCAAGGCAAATAAATGTTTGAATACATATATTTAGAACTTTATAAAAAAGTGCCCAACCATAGCTTAGAGTGTCACAGAAAATAAGACTTACTTACCCCAGGACACTCATCTACATGTTGTAGAAAGCCAAACCAGTACTGAAACGAAAATCAGCAGAGGTAATGGTATATAAATAAGAGTATATCGTCGATCTGAAAAGGGAGGTAAGAGATGAATCTCTACGACCGATAACAGAGAACCTATGAAATAGACCCCGTAGAAGGAGATCATTGAATTCAAATAGGCAATACTCCCCTCACATCCCTCTGACATTCACTGCCCGCTGAGAGGAAAACCGGGCTCCAACCTGCTGCGGAGCGCATATCAACGTAGAATCTAGCACAAACTTACTTCACCACCTCCATAGGAGGCAAAGTTTGTAAAACTGATTTGTGGGTGTGGTGAGGGGTGTATTTATAGGCATTTTGAGGTTTGGGAAACTTTGCCCCTCCTGGTAGGAATGTATATCCCATACGTCACTAGCTCATGGACTCTTGCTAATTACATGAAAGAAATGTAAACTGCACTGCATTAATTATGAAGCTCATGCCTAGAGCTGCTCCCTGGCTCAGCAGAACATCAAATGAAAGATAAACAGAGCACTCTAAAATAAATCACTGAAGAAAAGGTTTAGGCGCACAAACTATGAAAATTCTGCTCTCTGACTCTGTTCCAAGTCTGTCAGTGCACAGCCCTGGGCCGCATGTCACTGAGCAGTGAGCACAGATAGGCAGGCAGGTTTAGGCTAGCAGCGCAACTTTGCAAGCCCCATGGCACACCCACAACATTCATAGTGAAATTGGGCAGGGGAGGAGCAAAGTGCAAACAAGCAAAAGCAGCCGGGAAAACTAAGGGGCAAAAAAATTGTGTGTCTACAACTTCCCCAGTCCCACTAATGTTCACAAATGCCAGCCTCTAATAAAATAATCTATGCATCTCAACATTGTATTTTTTTGAATTTCAATAAAATTTAAAAAAAAAATTTTTTTTTTTTTTTTTTGGTGTCACCCCCTGGAGAGTGTCACCCAGGTGCGGCCCGCACCCCCCGCACCCCCTAGTGATGCCACTGGAACCAGGTGTTAAAAGTTGGGCTAATTTAGCAGGAGGTGTTCTTGCTTTTGAACCTACCTACTGTCGGTTTATTAAAGGGACACTGAACACAAATTGTTTCTTTCATGATTCAGATAGAGCATGAAATTTTAAGCAACTTTCTAATTTACTCCTATTATCAATTTTTCTTCATTCTCTTGCTATCTTTATTTTAAAAGCAGGAATGTAAATCTTAGCAGCCAGCCCATTTTAGGTTCAGCACCATGGATAGCGCTTGCTTATTGGAGGCTTACATTTACCCACCAATAAGCAAGCATAAGCCAGGTTCTCAACCAAAAATGGGCCGGCTTCTATGCATCACATTCCTGCTTTTTAAATAAAGATAGTAAGAGAACAAAGAAAAATGGTTAATAGGAGTAAATTAGAAAGTTGCTTAAAATTGCATGCTCTATCTGAATCATGAAAGAAAAAAATTGGGTTTAGTGGCCCTTTAATTTAATGAAACAAAATACATAGTATATTTAATTAAAGAGACATAAAACCAAAATTTCTTCTTTAATGGTTCAGATAGAGCATGCCATTTTAAACCACTTTCTAATTTACTTCTGTTATCAAGTGTTCTTCATTCTTTTGTTATCTTTTGTTAAAAAGCAGGGATGTAAGCTCAGAAGCGTGCACATGTCTGGAACACTATGAGGCAGCAGTTTTGCAAAAAAAATTCCATTTGCAAGAGCACTAGATGGCAGCACTCTCTCCTGTCATGCAGTGCTCCAGACACCTACCTAGGTATCTCTTAAAGGGACAGTCTAGGCCAAATAATGTATTACCTTGGAAAGAAAGAGATAGCAATCTAGACTTAAAAGTCATATCAGTATTCCAAGATTTAAAGGGACAGTAAAGTCACAAAAAATCTTTCATGATTCAGATAGAGCATGTAATTTTAAACAATTTTCCACTTTACTTTTATCACCAATTTTGCTTTGTTCTTGTGGTATTCTTAGTTGAAAGCTTAACCTAGGAGGTTCATATGCTAATTTCTTAGACCTTGAAGGCCACCTCTTTTCAGAATGCATTTTAACAGTTTTTCATCACTAGAGGGTGTTAGTTCACGTATTTCATATAGATAACACTGTGCTTGTGAAGTTATCTGGGAGCAGGCACTGATTGGCTAGACTGCAAGTCTGTCAAAAGAACTGAAATAAAGGGGCAGTTTGCAGAGGCTTAGATACAAGATAATCACAGAGGTTAAAAGTATATTAATATAACTGTGTTGGTTATGCAAAACTGGGGAATGGGTAATAAAGGGATTATCTATCTTTTAAAACAAAAATTCTGGTGTAGACTGTCCCTTTAAACAAAGAATACTATGGGAACAAAGCAAATTTGATAACAGAAGTACATTGTAAACTTATTTTTTTTTAACATTGTACTCTGTCTAAATCACAACAGAAACTGTTTGGATTTCATATCCCTTTAAATGTAATTGTGAGTGGTTTTATATTGGTGAGATAAACGGTATACTTAAAGGGACATGAAACCCAATTTTTTTTTTACATGATTTAGAAAGAGCATGCAATTTTAAACATCTTTCTCATTTACTTCTATTATCTAATTTGTGTCAATCTCTAGATGTACTTTGCTGAAAAGCATATCTAGATAGGCTCAGTAGCTGCCGATTGGTTGCTGCACATAGATGCCTTGTGTGATTGGTTCACCCATGTGCATTGCTATTTCTTCAATAAAGGATATCTAAAGAATAAAGCAAATTAGATAATAGAAGCAAATTGGAATGTTGTTTAAAATTGTATTCTCTACTTAAATCATGAGAAAAAAAAATGTTTTGGGTTTAGTGTCCCTTTAATGAGTGGATCCATTCCCACACTATCTCCATTAGAAAAGGCTCAGTTAATGAGATATTAGACTATTAAAAATCAACAACTTCAGTAAACATGAGAGGACTTGAAGGAAGATGAACAAAACATCTGTTTCTCAGAGCCTGATGATGTAAAGCTCACAGATTTGGAGGGCTTATCTAACAAGTCTTGTCAGAACTGTAAAGTTCCTCAAAGAACTTTATAATATCTGGCTCAGATCTGTGTATCTAGCTCTGCATGAACTGGCTGTGAAGTAGAGACACATACATTGTAATATTAGCCTTTGTGTGATTTCTCTCCATGCCTGTGGGATTTTGATCATCAGGCCCTCAGTTTTAAACCTCAAATATATCCAAAGTTAAAACAAATACAAATCCATTTTCACACATAAATGTACTAGGATGGCAAAAGCCGGTTCCAAATAAATAAATAAATGACAACCACTTCTTAGGTGTTACATATACCAGGTAAATAACACAGTTCACAAACATGTGATCCATGGTTGAAAATTATATAGTTTACTAGTCAGGGGAGAAAAGCTACTAGATTAGAGGGAAAAGGAACAAATCTTTTTTAATGGTAAAAGATATGAAAAAAGCAATTTTTTTGTTACTCATCCGCTGCAATTTCTTACTCGTCTAGAACTGGCTGAAATTTCTAGCCCTGCATATAACCCATACTTCTGCCATTTAATACATGAGCGCCTGTTATCAAGAAGTAATAGCCCTTTGTAAGATCAAGTATAATTACAGTTATAATACAGCATAACAATACCTGCTGTGTATAACAATACATCTCCATTATGCTGTGAGGCCAAACACCTAGCTATAACCTGTGTGGTACCTGATGTCACACATTACAATAGTTAAATCCACACGGGGCATCAACAACGCTTTAACAACCATGTAACTTTTTTGTTACTTTAGGCACAAATCAATGAACTAGAGATTTCTGTCTTCATGACTTTTATGGAACATAGGAAGCAGCTGTACAGAATTATTTCTAAAAGCCGTTTTGTATTAAATGAAGAACTGTATCACCGTTTTTTGCTTTAGCATCATGGCGTGTAAGTAAATTAATTGCTACTGCTTTTGTTAGGATTTTCTGTTATGTTGTGCTACAAACACATATTTTCTCTCCCCTTCCCTTGCTTGTTTTATCTTATAATGGCTTATTTAAGGTTTGCACTCGAAAAACACAAGGCACCCCTATTGACAATGTGATCTACAGACTACAGGAGAAAAAAGTATGTGGCTACATTTGTTTGTTCATTCTCGTCTACAGAGATACTCAGGAAATAGCACATATTCTCTTTTCTGTGATTTATTTTAGGACAGAATGTTGTTTGAACTAATTATTACACTGTCATAATAAACACTCTATGTCTATGTGTGTGCAGTACTCCTCTCAAACGTATTGTTGTTTTTAAGAATTTATTTAAAATTCTCTCAGTTGTCTTCCGTCTCAGAATGCCTTTATCTACTTGTAAGGCCAATATAAAAAAGTGTGAATGTCCATCGTGCCAGTCATTTAAGGGAAAGAAAGGACAAAATTGAAATGTGCATGGGTGCACTTCAGATTTAAATAGAATAGTTTTTACAATATACTTCCATTAGCAAAAATGTTTCTAGTAAAAGTTACTATTTTTCAACGACATATGCAAATATGCTGTGAGTACCTCGTGCACCAGCTTTCAAATACCACCCCTTTTCATAAAGTCAGTGTTGGATTGTGTGACACAGTATGACAAGTCTTCACTGATGCAATACACTCTCTCTGAGCTGGCATGGTGTTTGAATCCTGATACTCTAGTCACGCATTACTTAAGTGCGTATTCCGATAAAACAGTAATAACTGTAATAAATGGAAGTATACTACAAGTGCTTCTTTTTACAATTGAAATCAAGCTGAATTAGCAGCTTTTTAGGCATGTGGTGCAGGCTTGCATGGGTGAATTTGCAAACACAAATTTAAAGGGACACTCAGGTTTTATTAAATTTTCATGATTCAGATACAGCATGTCATTTTAAACAACTTTCCAATTTACTTCCATTAAAAAAAATGTGCACAGTCTTTTATATTTACACTTTTTTGAGTCACCAGCTCCGACTGAGCATGTACAAGAACTCAGACTATACGTATATGCATTTGTGATTGGCTGATTGCTATCACATGGTACAGGGGGAGTGGAAATATACATAACTTTGAAATGTGTTGGAAAAGAATCTAGTACTCATTTGAAATTTAGAGTAAATGCTATTGTATTGTCTTGTTATCTTGCATTTGTTGATTACGCAAATCTACTTTGTTTACTGGTCCTTTAAGCAGCAGTCTTTGATTCTTCTTCTCTCAAACTCACTCATTTATGGTTATTAAAAGGCCCTGCTCTTGTACAACTGGAAACACTAGAAAGCTGTTGTGCAATCCTACATTTCACCACACAATGCTGCCTCCCAAGTGGCGAATGCGACCGGACCTCCTTTCTGCAGTTTAATAAATGCTCCCACAGACTTACAAAAACAGTGAATATCAAGAGCAGGTAGTTGACTTGCATAAATATCTAACAGAAGTCTAGTTAAATTAGCCTGTAGTGACATGAGCCCTCAACTTAAAGGGGCAGTAAACCTTAAAAATAATGTTATATAATTCTGCACATAGTGCAGAATGATATAACATTATCTTAGCGCAAACATCATAAAATATGGCTGCAATACTTTAATGTATAAAGTCTAGTTTTTCAGACCGCCGCTCCTTGCTCTGCTGAGTGGGTCTGTTTTTTTTCTTAAGCGCATCTGGGCAGCCGTCTACTCACAACCGGCCCGATCGCGCCTTTAAACTCAATGTAGCTCGCTCCTGCTACCAGACCAGAACGGGTGTGAGCTACATTGAGTTTAAGGGCGTGATCTTTACTATATTGGCACTTTTATAGTCACGGTTTTGAACTTTTTGAAACTAAACATGCCTGAATTTAAAAAGCTATAGCAATAAGGGTAATTTTGATTAAAATGTATATATCTCGATGCACTGGAGGTCTCTTGAACTGATATTAAGCTAACATTCTAATGCAAAATGTGATCATCTAACTATAGTGACCTAAGCAGAGCTAAATTTCAAAAAGGGGATCCCCCTCTTTCAAACAAGGGCATGGGGGGGGGGGCATTGATATACTTTTGATGTTGAGATAAGGCTTTCCTTGGGTCCCTACTGAAATAAACAGGATCACTGTTTATATGGTGATCAACTGGGTATATTGTAATAAATAAGAACCCTTGTATTTTCTTCAAACAAGGGGTCTTAAGGGTCTTTTTGCCTTTTTGATGAGCTGCTATAGGCACCTAGGGTCTCCCTCTCCACAAAAAAACACATTAATAATAAAATAGGATCCCGGGAATCATTATTTCCTACATATTTCAAGCCCAGACTTGAGGGAACCACATTTAGCATCAGATCGCCTCCCTTAAACACAAAAAAACAAAATGTAGGATATTGATCAATTAAAATAAATCCTAAAAATCAGAAGATAAAATGTATTATTTTTGTCACTATGTTTTATCTTGCAATTCATGCAGAAGATTGGTAGGTAAAAAATATCACACCAAACAAATAATAGTTTTTCACAAAATTATAATTATCCAGAGTTGTGGCTTAACTCATTTTAACAATACATGTATGTTTCTACTACTGTCCATACTTAATCAGCATAGAAAAATAAACTAATCCTTCATAGAACTTCATTAAAAAAATAACCAATTTTTATATTCCCCCAGTTCTCCCATTCAGTTAGCGCATGACATTTTTAGCAACTTTCTAATTTACTCCAATAATCAATTTTTCTTCATTCTCTTGGAATCTTTATTTGAAAAATCAGGAATGTAAGCTTAGGAACCTGGCCATTTTTGGTTCAGCACGATGGGTAGTGCTTGCTGATTGGTGGCTACATTTAGCCATAAAAAAACTATAAGAAGAAATATGAATTTCTTTCAAAATGCCTCTAATAGTATATAACAAAAAAATGCAATAGGTTAAGTTTTCAAAAAAATCAAACAACCTAGAAGACAAAATGTGTCATTAAAAAGTGTAACATTCACAGACTTTCAAAAAGAAGGAGAAACAATGATAAGAACCAAACACATGGCATATGAGGATAAGACTAATCCAGAGAGAGAAAAAAAGCCTCTCTTCTGGTTGGCTAACAAACAGTAAACAAAAAAAACAAAAAAATAGAGGATGTCTCCACACTTTGTCATTTGTTCAAATCAAGCAACATATAGTTTTAACAATGAAAACATGTATACATAGCATTAAATATGCCTGGGGAACTAACTAGACTCGAAAATCCAATAAATAGCAAAGCACTTATTAAAACATGTGAAATATGGCCACCCACTTTTCAAAATCATGTGTTATGTAGCACTTTTGCTGCTGTTGTTTATGGCAGCTATTAACCCCTTCAGGTAGGACGCATCCATCCAAGTTTGGATGGCAAACAAAAAAGGAAAAAGGAAGCACATGATTGCAGTGATTGGCTCCTGGGGGACTGCCTGCGTTTGTACACAGAAGGGAGCAGGATGCTGCAAAAGGTCCGGCACCATGCATTTAAGCCCATTGCTTTAAGGATGGCAGGGCTGTCTCCACACAAATCTAACCCTAAACACATGTAAAAAGTCCTCAAGTTCATTGCTAAAGACCTTGATTTTCTAATGTAGCTAAATGTGGTCAGTAGTGTTGACGCTGAAAGGAACAATTTAACTATCCAGTGCTGGATAGTACAGAACAGGGATGGACAAAGCCCCAAAACATTGGGGCCATAGATCAATACTGAAGATGCCTTAAGGGCCGCTCATAAATTTATGTCTTATAAACAAATAATATATTTCCTACACATATCCAGTGGCACAGGGCCAGGTTTAGCTAAGGCTGCAGGGTACCCTCTGTATGCTGTTCTTACCTCAAGAGGGCTTTTTTGAGTTGTGGTCAGCCAAAAGCATGTTTTTTTGTATCAATTTTTCCTTGTGCCATTGTTAGTTCTGCTTTTTCCTAGGGGTCATGAAAACTAGTTCAGAGGGCCGCATGTAGCCCTTGGGCTACCACTTAGCCATCCCTGATATGAAGCAAGGGACTGGGTAGATTCAGCATTGCTAAGTTGGGAGGGGTCTTGGGAAGAAGGCTGAGTAGCTGCAGTTTTAGATGCAAGATACACCAGGAGCAAAACAGGGTTATAATTTTATTGTGTCCCTTTAAAAGCGACAAGGAATTCACAACAACAAGCAAACAATGCGCCACCCAGGGAGGAAGCAAGGGATTCTTCTGTCAATAGCCCACAGCGAGCCTGGTTTCGTCTGTCACTTGAGTTCACCTATGTTGTCCTACAAGTCCATAAAGGTGGCATAGATTATTTGCATTTATTTTTGAATTAGTAACAAAATACGCATTGACCAGCACTCAAGTGGGGATGTTTTTGAATCTGCTTGAAGATGTTACTTTAAGTCCATATTAAAAATCTTAGAGCGTATTATTCATATAACGTGAGAAAACTGGTGTGCAAAGTTTATGGAGAAAGATGGAAAAAGGGAGGGGGATGACAGCTACATTTTCTGTGAAGTTCTAACACCTTTTTTCATTTATCTGTATTTGTAACACTACATTGTTTCATAAATGATAAAGTCATCAGAAGTCAGGCCAATATTACTCTGAGGCAAATGTATAGCAGGAGACAAAGACATCTAAGTTATGCTTAAAGACATTCCGGAATCATAAAAGCTGCAATCATAAATGTATTTGTTTTACCAGGTCCATTGAATTAATTTTATGGTCTGCAGCCGGGGGAAAGAATGTTTGATTTTTTACTGAAGTGGTACTAAAGGTATACTCAGATGGAGATGAGATTGTAATGAATAAACAGCAAATACAGAAAAAAACTACAACCCATGGAAGGCATGAATATTTATTTGTAAAACAAAAAGAACAACTAATGATCAAGGAGCTGGAACAGAGTTTTCATTTTACTCAAGAGTTTGATCTACAATGATTGGCAGAAATGTTTTCTATTTATTTCCAACAAGCGTAGACCTATTCATACTCAAACTGTGGGTAATAAATAAACTCCTTAAAGGTTTTTTTGCAGCATTAAATCAGAAAAAAGGCTCTTAAAATCCTAACCAATTTGTGAAATGATGGACCATATCACAGCATACTGCAAGTAGCTATTGGCAATATGAATGAACTTTTTCTCTGCAGCTATTTCTGCGTGGTTATTGCTGCTATACCATTTTAATATAATACTATATATGAAATATTGTAAATTATTTTTTTTACATCTATTACTCACCTGCCTGTGACAAACTGTAAAAGCAAAACCCGCTCTTCCTGTGTCAGTTCCTGAACCACTTCCCAAAACCACTAAAAAAATAAAAATAAAAAAATAGGGCAGCAGATTTAAAATTATGTGTAAAAAACATAAAAAAAAACTTGTGTAGAAAACATTAACTTTAAAGGCAACTATAACATTAACATAACATATTTACACACAACAAAATTTTACAGGAATTAAAAAGACTATTCACAAGTTAAGCCAATTGAAAATGCAAAGAAAAGACAAATAACCAATGCATTTTAAAATGATAAGATTATAACCCGTGGCATTTTAATGTACCAATAAATCTATGCATGCCGCCAGCTTTCATCTGCGCTGAGTTTTGCCTTGGACTATAATTTCAAGCTTGGTAATCCTTATAAAACTAAGTCAATAAAGAACTAAGCTATGTGATAAGTCAAATGCAAGAAATAGCCTTATAATAGGAAAACAGATAAAACACCTTGGTGTTGAGTATCATATTTACAAGACTCATCAAAGTCTGCACACCTAAAGCAACCTTTATACAGCAGGTTCATCACTATGGAGCAATTGATAACGAGCAAACTCTAGTAAAGTTATTCATCAGCTGTGATGCCGTTCACTTGTAGAGTTTATAAAATAAGATGTTAGGGCCTATAAATATAAATATGGGAACCGATTTACCTGAATCACTTGGTCATCTTTTTCATAGCCACTTGTGTATTCTGTGTTTTTGATCCAATCATTAACATCAATTTCCGGCATTCCAGATAGTAGAAGCTCCTGGAAAGAAGAACAAAATAAATCATCTGTTCAATTACTCTACTTTTTCTTCTTAACTACAAGTTGTAAGTTGTGTCTCTTTTACTAATGAGCTCCTATTTGTATAATAGTAAGGGAAGTGAGGCCCATCAAGTATTTATTTAAACTTTTAATTTGCTATCGTTCCTGGCATCTTCCTAGGAATTAACAAATTCCAAGAGTGCCTTAAAGGGACATTTCAGCCAAAATTTAAATCCACATGGATACATTTAAGTTATGAACAGAAGCATTTTTGTAATGTACAAGTATTAGCAAAAATGCTTCTAATAAAAGCTATAAAAGTGTATTTAAGTATGCACCGTGCACCAGCATTTTAAACACATCATTTGCTGAGAGAGCTTAAGTTGCTTGTATCATCTGGTAATGACTCAGTTTGTTAATTGGTAACATGATACAAGCCCCACTGGAGCTCTGAGCACCTGCAGTATTTAAAATGATGGTGCACTGAGATTATCTAGCTATGCCTCACATGCACGTGCAGAGAAAAATACTAACACTAAAACAGTGATAACTTTTACTAGAAGCATGTTTGCCATTACATGTATATTGCAAATATTTTACTATTCAAGGATGTAATTCATCTATGCGCATTTACATTTTGGCCGGAATGTCCCTTTAACTCTTGTTCCTGCGTGCCAGGCAGTTCTGACCTCACGTCTAAGTCTTAAAGGTACACTTTTTTTGCTCTAGTTCTTCTGTTCTTTGCGCTAGACTTGCATGTATTGCTTAAATTGCCCAACTCAAGGCTTTACATGATGTCTTGTTATTTTACAACTACTGCCTAAACCATGGTTCAAGGGATATGAAACTCACACACGTTCTTTTGTGATTCAGACAGAGCATACAGTTTTTAAAAAAAGTTTCCAGTTTACTTCTATTATCACATTTGCTTTGTTCTTATGATATTCTTTGTTGAAGAGATACCTAGGTAGGCATCTGGAGCACTACACAGCAGGAAATAGTGCTGCCATCTAGTGCTCTTGTAAATGGATAACAATTTTGCAAAACTGCTGCCATATAGTGCTCAATACACATGAACACAAAATATACCAAGAGAAAGAAGAAAATTTGATGGATTAAGTAAATTAGAAGATTTTTTAAAATTGCATTTTCTATCTGAATTATGAGATAAACAATTGTACGCCCCTTCAAAGGGACAGTCAAGTAAAAAAAAACCTTTCATGATTCAAATAGGGCATGTAGTTTTAAACAACTTTCCAATTTACTTTTATTACAAATTTTGCTTTGTTCTCTTGGTATTCTTAGTTGAAAGCTAAACCTAGGAGGTTCAAATGCTAATTTCTTAGACCTTAAAGGCAGCCTCTAATCTGAAAGCATTTTGACAGTTTTTCACCACTAGAGGGCGTTAGTTCATGTGTTTCCTATAGATAACATTGAGCTCAGGCACGTGAAGCTCCTAGGAGTCAGCACCAGTGTTCCCTCTAAGGCCAGTTTGGTGTGCGACCCAGGAGTGAAACAGTTAATTAGGTAACCGCACCCTGCAATTAGCAAACACTGCACAATGCAGACTGCAAGGTATGGTTCTCTTATTAACTGTTCCACTGCTGCACAAAACTACCATAAGAGGGAACACTGGTCAGCACTGATTGGCTAAAAATGCAAGTCTGTCAAAAGAACTGAAATAAAGGGGCAGTTTGCTGAGGCATAGATACAAGGTAATCACAGAGGTAAAAAGTATATTAATATAACTGTGTTGGTTATGCGAAACTGGGGAACGGGTAATAAAGGGATTATCTATCTTTTTAAACAACTACAATTCTGGTATTTACTGTCCCTTTAAGGTTGGATGAAAGACAGTACCTTCCAGCAATAAGGTCTATTTGAACTTTGCTCTATTTGTTGTTCTATTATATCAGTTAAAATCCCCAGAATCAACAAAATGATAATAAAATGGAAGTATACACTTTAGAAGGAATACATTTAAATATGTTTTTCAGAGGCTTGAAAATGTTTATCTGACTTTGCTAATTGATCCATGTTAGGTTTACTTTTATACCAATATGATTAAGTAAATGTCACCTAGATCCAAAGCCTATTTAGTAATTTTAATAAAATAGTGAGAGAGCCAAATAAAATAGATCCCTCTACATTCCAAACACCCCATTCAGATTTAGCATGTGCAATAGTGCAGGGTTAAGTTGAAGTTTGTCATTTTTTAAATGTGTGTGTTAACCATAGCCTATGTGTACCTGTGCACGCAGTTACCTTTGACCAGGACACAAATTATTCTACCAAGGCTGAGACTCTGGGGCCGATTTATCAAGGTCCAAATGGAGCTTGATGCAGCTGTTTCCACGCAAGCCTTCAGGATCGCCGGAAATAGGAGTTAAGAAGCAGTGGTCTTAAGTCTTAACAGTTGATAACAGAAATTCCAAATAAAATTCCACATAAAAATCAAATACGTAAGAAATTACACTTATACCATTACAGCACAATATGTACTATTGTTTTTTATATTCCAAATGGGTGAATGATAACATTGTGAGGGCCTATATGGTAGAAATCCTTTTTTCTCCATAAAAATGTTAAATTGATATCTCATACAGGTGTCGATCACAATCTTTTAGAAAAACGTATCTACAGAAAAGCAACATTAACGGCTATTTAACCCTACAGTATGTAATTTTTAAAAAAAAAAATTCCACCTGAGTGAAAGGCTAAATTCTCCAATTGTGGTGACCTATGCTGAGAGACGTATATTAAGCCCTGTTTAGGGGGTCTGCCAGTCGCTTGGAATATTTTGTCAGCATTCAGGAGACACAGGAAAACTTTGAAGACATTTGTGGTAGAGCTGTTAAACACTGAGTCTGTGTGTCAGGATGTCAAGCAGACCTCACAGGCAAATAAATGCTTAGTATAAATATCTGACCATATTACATAGGCCAGCACAATTGGAGAGTTTGTTACATTGTTGCAATAAAAAGGCACTAAGCAATGGCATATATTTAATATAAATCATTGCATCATTGTAATATGTATTATTCATCTTTTTAAATGGATTTTACCTTTATTTATCTTTTTAAACTTTATTTGTGCAGTGTCCATTATTTCCTGTCACAGCCCTACAAGGAGGCTATAGTCTCTGCAGGAAGCTTATCTAGCATGATGTCAATACTAAACCAACTCTGGACGTTTTATAAGTGAATAAACTAGATAAACAGGCAGTCAGATTAGCTCATGCTCAGAACTGGCATAATTAAACTAAGCAGTGGCATATAGTTAAAGGGACTTTCCGGTCAAAATTTAAATGCACATAGATGCATTACTCTTTTTTTAAAAGAAACATATTTTATACATGTATTGACAAAAATGCTTCTAGTAAAAGTTATCATTGTTTTAGTGTTAACATTTATCTCTGCACGTGCATGTGAAACATTGATAGATATTCTCAGTGCACCAGCATTTTAAATACTGCAGCTGTTCAGAGCGGCAGTGGGAATTGTATCATGTTAGCAACTCACAAATTGAGTCATTACCAGATGGTAAAGCACTTTAGGCTCTCTAAGCAAGTGCTGTGTTTAAAATGCTGGTGCACGGTGCATACTAAAATACACTTTTGAAACATCTATAGCTTTTATTAGAAGCATTTTTGCTAATACATGTATATTACATAAATGCTTCTATTAAAAACTGAAATGCATCCATGTGGATTCCAGTTTTGACTGGAATGTCCCTTTAACCCCTTAATGACCGAGGACGTACGCCATACGTCCTCAGAAAAAATACAGTTAACGCCTGAGGATGTATGGCGTACGTCCTCGGTTTGGAAAGCAGCTGGAAGCGATCCGGATCGATTCCAGCTGCTTTCCGGTTATTGCAGGATGCCTCGATATCAAGGCATCCTGCAATAACAATTTGTATCCCTCCGGTGCAGAGAGAGCCACTCTGTGGCCCTCTCTACACCAGACATCAATGGCCGCATTCGTTGGTGGGTGGGAGCTGCAGTGGGAGGCGGGTGGGCAGCCATCGATGGGTTCTGAGAAACAGAGGGGGCGGGATTGGGGGCGGGACAGTCGGGCACGCGCATGGACGCGCGTGCGTGCACGGGGGGCGGCGGGCGCGTGCATGGGGGGGAGCGGGGGGAACCGCTACACTACAGAAATGATCAAGTATAAGTGGGAGGAAGGGGGGGGGGGGTTGGTCTTGGGCTACACTACAGCTACACTACAGAAAAAAATAAAATAAAAAAGAGACTATATATTGTAAACTGGTACTGGCAGACAGCTGGCAGTAACCAAGATGGCTGCCAAGAAGTTAGAGGGGGAGGTTAGAGAGCTGTTTGGGGGGGGCAGGGAGGTTGGGGGCTAATAAAAATAAAAAAAGGATGCCTTTTATTTTAGTACTGGAAGACTTTCTGCCAGTACTTAAGATGGTGGGGACAATTGTGGGGTGGGGGAGGTAAGAGAAATGTTTGGGAGGGATCAGGGGGGGATGATGTGTCAGGTGGGAGGCTGATCTCTACACTAAAGCTAAAATTAACCCTACAAGCTACCTAATTAACCCCTTCACTGCTAGCCATAATACACGTGTGATGCGCAGCCGCATTTAGCGGCCTTCTAAATACCAAAAAGCAACGCCAAAGCCATATATGTCTGCTATTTCTGAACAAAGGGGATCCCAGAGAAGCATTTACAACCATTTGTGCCATAATTACACAAGCTGTTTGTAAATTATTTCAGTGAGAAACCTAAAATTTGGAAAAATTTAACTTTTTTATTTTATTTTATCGCATTTGGCGGTGAAATGGTGGTATGAAATATACCAAAATGGGCCTAGATCAATACTTTGGGTTGTGTACTACATTACACTAAAGCTAAAATTACCCCAAAAAGCTCCCTACATGCTCCCTAATTAACCCCTTCACTGCTGGGAATAATAAACGTGTGGTGCGCAATGGCATTTTGCGGCCTTCTAATTACTAAAAAAGCAACTCCAAAGCCATATATGTCTGCTATTTCTGAACAAAGGAGATCCCAGAAAAAAAATTACAACCATTTATGCCATAATTGCACAAGCTGTATGTAAATAATTTCAGTGAGAAACCTAAAGTTTGTAAAAAAAAAAATGTGAAAAAGTGAACTTTTTTTTTTATTTGATCGCATTTGGCGGTGAAATTGTGGCATGAAATATACCAAATGGGCCTGGATCAATACTTTGGGATGTCTTCTAAAAGAAATATATACATGTCAATGGCTATTCAGGGATTCCTGACAGATATCAGTGTTCTAATGTAACTAGCGCTAATTTTAAAAAAAAAGTGGTTTGGAAATAGCAAAGTGCTACTTGTATTTATGGCCCTATAACTTGCAAAAAAAGCAAAGAACATTTAAACATTGGGTATTTCTAAACTCAGGACAAAATTTAGAAACTATTTAGCATGGGTGTTTTTTAGTGGTTGTAGATGTGTAACAGATTTTGGGGGTCAAACTTAGAAAAAGTGTGTTTTTTCCATTTTTTCCTCCTATTTTATAAATTTTTTATAGTAAATTATAAGATATGATGGAAATAATGGTATCTTTAGAAAGTCCATTTAATGGCGAGAAAAACGGTATATAATATGTATGGGTACAGTAAACGAGTAAGAGGAAAATTACAGCTAAACACAAACACCGCAGAAATGTAAAAATAGCCTTGGTCCCAAATGCACAGAAAATGGAAAAGTGCTGTGGTCATTAAGGGGTTAATAGAAATCATAGCAATATGTATTATTCATCCATTATGGTTTAGTAATAACTCCCTAACACCGTTGCTGGCCTTTCTATAGGGCTTACATTTTAATAGCTGGCGGTGGGACCCGCGCTATAACAACCAAAAAAAACCTTAACGATCAGTAGTGTACCGGGTACGTTGTGGTCATTAAGGGGTTAAGTGAATAGACTAGATAAACAGGGAGTCAGATTTGATCATGCTCAGAACTGGTAGAATGAAACAAGTTTCAAAAATCTTCTGCTCCTGTCACACTGGGGACAGGGCTACAGTGAGAAATGTTGCTGTTTTGTTTCACAATCTGTTTCCTTTTATGTTTACTTAGATTTAACATATTTGTTTTAACAAAGGAGCACTGTTTAATATCCATTTAACTAAAATATTACACACTTAAGATTTTATATGATAAAAAAGATTTCTACCACATAAGCACTCAGAATTTTAAGTATTTTGTAAAACCTCTTTGGAATAAAACAAGAAATAGTACATACTGTGTTGCGATATCTTTTAGGGTATAAGGAGGATTTCTTACATATTTGCTGGACATAAAAAGAGTGTTTACCTTATTTAGAATTACTGTTACCAATTGGTGAGACATCTAGGGATGAGCTGGAAAAAATACATATTACAACATGAGACCACTTGTTTTAGGGAATAATACTATTTCTACCATAATGATGAAAAGACAATACAGAAATGTTTTCTGTATTTGTCCTTTTGCATGAATGTACCCACCTTGATCCTATAACCTTTAAAAAATAACAACAACATTCAACTATCATTAAGGAATCTAAATAATTATTTCAATTTTCAAAAGAAAAAGGGCAGAACTTTCCAGCACTGCATGATCTTTCTTATTTTCGTATGTCAAGCAGAGACAAGTCCAGTGTAATATAACCCTGCATGATATGAGAGTTTTGTTATACTTGCACTTTGTGCCTTGTATTTTATATTACTATACATTTCTTATTTGGTCCTTTCAGTATTATTGCATTTAAGCTTTGCACTTTCTCATTTGTATTTTAATACATATTTTGATCGAGCAGTGATTTTACACATACTGATTATGCTTTGAAAGTGTCTGCGATACTTTAATAAATGACGAACATATTGTATATTACTGTGTATCTTTTGCAAATTACATTGCACTTTGTATTTTCTCCATTGTAAACTGACAGTTTTTAGAAAGTGGGAGGAACAGGGCAGTTCCCAGAGTATGTCTGACACTCTCTCACAAGTCTTGTAAAATTTTGTAAGTAGTTTAAACAAGATGGTCTCACTGATTTGTCTCACCAGCTGTATGCAGGTGAAGCTTGCTCAAAATTCACAATACATTTATTTTAACTAACAGAAAAGTAATGTATACTGAAATAGTTACTGAAATATTGAAAAGCAAGTTAAACTGTAGTTAAAACATTTCAGTTTAATTTGGAATTGATGCAAATGGAGGCTTTATATCAGCCCCAAGGGTTCTCCAGTTACCCTCTCTCTCCCATGTTTAATGTTGTACCCAGAGAGCTTCATTAGTTTATATGGAAGGCATCTCTCATCCCTCTGGGATTTCCAGGTTACTCCCCTTTTTCTTAGAAAATTCAGTGAGTTCTGCACGATAATAGGAATTTGTAAATTCACAATCCAAAATACACTACTGTATACAAAATAAAATACCAAATAGAAAATGCAAAGTTTAAATGTAATAAAATTGAATCTGAAGTGTAAAGTGATATAAAATACAAAGCACAAAGTGTAAATGCAACAGAAATGCAATGTCATGCAGTGCTATTTTGCTCTGGGCTTGTATAGCCTTCACATACAGGAATGCAGAGAACACCACTTGGAAAAGCAAAGCAAAATCTGTCTTTTGAAACTTTCACTAGGAATCTAGCAGTGCTGGAGGATCATTTTAAAATATCTCACCTGAGCAGAGAGGTTTTGAATATCAGGGCCTTTGATCATTGTAATTTGAGAAAGCAGTCTAGCTTGTGTTTAATGACTGAGTGGTTAATATTAGTTTATATCCATACTAGCAGTTGCAATAGCACAGCCTTATTGCGCACTATACTATACTGCTTTTTCTTTTTTTTCAATTTGCTGCCTTGCTTACCAACCTTTGCCTTAATATTAGCATTTGTTTTCAAAATCTGATAAGATTAAGTTTCTGATGTCACACCTGTTCTAAAATGCCTAAATCATCTATCAAAAAATAGGATTCCATCTGTAGCAGATTTTTGCATCAAACAACTGTTCTAAAATGTTGTCAAGAGCATCTGAAATGTTAATAAATAAAACCCGTGGAAAATGGTATCCAGGAAAGATCACGGTGAAACTCACTGAGAAAGATGACCTTGCTCCAAACATGTTGCATTAAATGTATCAGTTTGCTGCATTTCATTTGGCCAACATTTTTTTTTACTTCTCGACCTACTTCAAAGCCCAACATAATACAATGGGGATTATCAACAATTTCTTATTAATTATAAGTATGATATAGTACTACGGTGTGTTAAACGGCTGATGGGAATCACAAAACTATTGTTTTAGCTCTCAGTGGTGAACTCAAATTCACAGTGGCATAAACTTAATTTTAAAAATATTTATAAAGGCTAAAGTTCTTGTGATCTTGTTTTCCTTTAACTGCTTCTAATACAACACATAGCAACTGCTTTATTTTAGCCATGGACATTAACATTTAGAATCCAGGGAAAGGAATAAAAGAAAAAAATACATAGTTCTACATGATAGAAAACAATGATTTTTTGTGACAAACAGACCAAACATCACAACTCTGTGAATTGAACGATCTAATTTAAAAGTCAAGTTTCAATAAAAACATGCAAAATAAATAAATCAATTAATATATAAATATAAATAAAATAATAACTATTATGCCTATAGCACACATTACTATAATGTGCTTAAAAGGCTGTAAATTGCATTAAATGTAAAACAGAGAGCAATAAAGCAATATTTTTCTTGCCCTATAGAATTTTACAATTAGTAAAAACATAGCACTGTGGTAATGTTTGCACCACAATGCACAATTATAATTTATACAAATTTATGTTTCAAATTTAAACTACAGAATGAAGCTTCAAGACTGAATCAAATGAGTATGATTATTAATATATTATTAACAACTACAGTAACATTTCAAATGTATATCATGCATATGTTCTTTCTTATATGTAAATTCAACTATAATCAGAACAAACCGTGTAAACAATTAAAATATTTTTCATTGATCTGCCCTGGTGTGATTCAGAATTGCATTTGGAAATTAAGAGAAACGACTGTGCATATTCATCTTATTCTAGTTAACAATGTGTATTTTGGTATGTGCAATGTGCAAGAATATTGGTTTCCTATCTTGCAATTACAGAATACCATATTTGCATTGGAGTTCTTCATAGCACTTTAGATTTATTTAGTCAGTAAATAACATTAAGGAGATATTTTATATAATATGCAGAACATGCTAATTGAAAATAATACTTCATCAGTGTTTATAGTATATTTAAACAATATATGCTGTATAATAAAGAAATACAAAAATAAAAAAATCACAGTTAAGAGAACAAACAATAGAAGATCAGATACAAAATATTTTAAATGTTATGCTGCATGTTTGTAAAATTCCATGCCAATAATAGCAAATAACAGTGTGACTCTTTCCACAAAAGCAAGGATGGTTCTGCACTACCATACTGCGTAGATGTAAAGGTAGATGAGAATACAATTCTTGAAAAGGTAATTTTTTACATTATTTCTGCACATCGACATGTCATGCCATTACCTGCAATCAAACTCAAGAGTGGAAGGAACAGTGTTTTAAAGCACTCAATGGACTGCGTTTTACATCCAAAGTGTATTGATGGAAACAAACAGCACATTTATTTATTTCAAAAATAATATAGCACCTACAAAATAATCTTTATGTTCTTTTCTAGGAGAAGCACCATGGTCATGTAAATCTACACTATGTATGTATACACAAACACACACATATACGTTTGTGTGCTTTATTTAAAAGCCTAAAGTCAATAGATTTATGAGAATTGCCACTATTAAACAGAATTACTAATAGTTTGAATGTAGTTTCAATTATTGAAAAAAAAAAAGCTAAAAATAGCACTTAGAAAAAAAAAAAGCAAAATATTTGGCTCACCAGCTCAAATTCATCAAACAGTTGGATTAGAGACGGTGGTATAAACATATGAAACCCCTGTAAAAATCCATTGATTTGTGGCTGAATGGCTCTTGTCATACGAAGTTCAGTAACAAGCTGGGCATATTCTTCCTGCAATAGAAAAAAAGTAAACATATTTAAAAATATATATAAAAAAAGACAAATCATAATTCAATTATGCCATGTATTTTATTTGCCCAGCTGTCCCATAACCTAACTTCCATGTTACATATAGCTTTATACTGTATAGATGGCACAAAGCATTCATAAAACGGAAAACAGATTCCTTAGGACAGGAATTGCTAGTACTTGCAATATGAAAATGCCTTTTTCTTCTGCTTGGCACTAAGCTCCATGAATAACTGCATCAATGGTATTGCATTAATGAGTACAACAAATTATTTTTTAATCATTTTTTTAAATACCCTAGCAAATTGCTGAACGCACATACAAATGCATCCTAAATTTTGTATAAATAGCCTTAGTAAAGAATTGGTAGATGTGGGAGAAAAAAACCCAGATTTCAGAATAACAGCGACATCTAGTGGAGAAAGCTAGAAATTGTCAAAGAGGAGAGTGGTTAATAAATCCCAGAGCACCTATACAAACTGTTTGTACTTTGGGCTCCTAATTAAAGATATACAAACTAATATTTTTCTTTGACTTTTAAAAGTATATGTCTGTTGGTAACACCTAAAATTGTCAACTCCTCATTAAAATGCTTTCAAAATCATAAGCACTATTTGTTTATGTGTACAAAATCTGTGGAATATATTATGGAGGCATTTCTCTACAACAAATAAGAATAGATACACACAAACATATCTATAAAAAATGCATCTATGTATGTATGTATTTAGAGAAGTAAACATGCAAACACACACATAGTCACACATACTGTGTATATATATATATATATATATATATATATATATATATATATATACATATACATATATATATACACACATTATACACCCACACACATTTTTTAGATGAATAAATAATAGCACAAATTTAAAAACACGTTTTAGTAAATAGTGTAAAAAAACGATATAGGCATAAATTACATTTTCCTGAAACGATTATCAAATTTGCGTTTTTTGATAAACTTTCTTTAAAACCAAACATCCTAGAGAGGTAGAGTGTTTACTGTAAGCCAGCAATCAATTTATTAACACAAACTTCAACAGACAATAAAAAAAAAAAAACAACAACAACTGCGTCTGTAAAATAACGCTACTTCCTTAGTGTATTCTAAAATACAAGACTAGTGTGGATTGTATATCCCAAGCTCCTTGGCATTAAGTAAGCCAGCGATCCAGAAAGCTGAATTCCAGCTCCCATAAGAAATAATGAATTACCAGTCACCACACTTATTAATGCTTCATTGCAGAAGCAAGGATTTATTCTAAAAAAAAAGTATACAGCTTTGGATAATGAATGTATTCGCAATAAGTGAATAAATAAATAAAAAATCTGGAAGATTATTTTTCAAGTAGAACATAAAAAATATTTTAAAAAAACTGCTCTAAAAAGAAAAAGTCATTTATGTGACCATTAAATTAAACCTTCAAATAATAATATTCAAAAAATAAAAATAAATCTCTGAGGCATGTCTATGTGGTTTTTGTACATGTCAGTCTGGACAGGTAGGGCAAGCCAATGAAAGTATTATGCATATTACAATCTTCTCAGAAACCTAAAAACACAATATATATTCTCATAGGCATAGAAAGTCTATACAAGCCATGCAAATGTGTATTTATCCAGCATATAGGCTTTAGGTTGATTGCTTTCATCCAGTCATACATTAGGGATGTATTAAAAAAATACAAACATTACAAAAAAATAAAAATACAAACGTCACAAAAAACAAAGGAGAGTCTTGTGAGATTCCACAAGCATTGCCATATGTGATCTAATACCCAAGCTATGGCAGCCACGATAACATAAAAAGGGTGGGACAAATAAAATAAGCATGCATAACATTGACCAGGCACTGCAACCAGGAGAACCTTCTGGCCAGAAACAGCCTCAGAATTGGCAAAAAAATAAAATATTATAACATTTCATAAAAGTGTGAAGAGAAGATCAAGTAGTAGCCATGCAAATTTGTTCATTTTTAAATGCCTTAATATGGGGTGGAAGAGATTTTCCTGCCTTCAATCATGCTTTGTGAATAAATTGCTTTAACCAATAGGCTAGCGTAACTGCAGTATCCTTCCGACTCCTATGTTGACCTGAAAATTAAAGTAGAAGACTGCCTGAATTCCTTCAAAGCTCTGTCTACATCCAAAGTATATAAAAGCATTTCTTTGAGAAGGAAAAAATGAGGGGAAAACAATCACCTAAATTTCTGAAACAAAGCAACCTTCAGTAAGAAGTTACAGTGCGTCCTAAGTACTGCTTCGTTCTGAAAGAAAAACAAGATAAGGAGCTTCCAAAACCAACAACAAAATTATAGGTTCAAAAGGATGACACTGAAAAATAAACTTAGATTACAAAGAGGAGACATTTGTCTAACCACTGGGCTAATCCTGACCTGACAAGTGCCTCAACAAAAGTTTGAAAATCTGGCAATTTTGCGAGATTCGTATGGTACAATACCAAAATTGCTGAAATCTGACATTTCAAGGAACTGGCCGATAAACCCTTATCTAATCCATCTTGAAGGTATCGCAAAATACTTAGAATTTGAAAAGAATCCCAAAAGAAACAGAGTCACACTTTCCACACTTTATGATGTCTTTCTAATGACCCATTTCCTAGCCTGAATAAGAGTGTTGATGACAGGATCAGAGAAAAACCGTGTTCAATTTCCAAACCTTTAGGTCTGGGTGCAAATTGATTGAGATAAGTCAGTATAATTTCCATTCCACTGTTTGACACACAGAGTTGAAGATGGCGCAAGTAAATTCTTGCAAAAGGAATGGCATTTGAAGCAGCTACCATCAAACATAAAACCTCCATGCACTGAGCAACTGATGGATGAGAAGATGCTTGAAAATCCTGACAGGCTCTCTACAAAATTGTTCTGTGAAAATGCATAAACCAAGATGCATAGAAACTAAGTCTATGACCACCGCTAGGAAATTAACGCTGGTGTGTAGAATCAGAGAATTCTTTAGAATATTGATATTTCAACCATGGTTTCTTAAGAACTGAATAAGAGTTTCTGTGTGAAGATAAATCAGATGCAAGGATGAAGCATGAACCTAAATGTTGTCCACGTAAGAAGTTACAGAAAATTTCCTGAATTCTTATCACAGACAGGAGTGCTCTCAGAGCTTTTGTGAAAACTCTGGAGCTGTCACCTGACCAAATAAAAGATCAAAAAAATGAAAATGTTCTGGAAAGCAAATCTTGAACTTATAGCAGTGAAATTTCTTCAGACACTTTCGTGTAAGAAGTCACACAAAAGGGTAGCCTCCCCAGTCAAACAGGCAATGCGAACAGCATACACTTTAGGAATGGATTCCCAAACTTCAGATTTATTGACAGAAACTGAAGAAATATTCTTGAACATAGATTACGGAATAAACGGTATTGCAGGTTTGTTCCACTTCTTGGAAAATACCTCAGAAATGGCGTCTGGAACTGGAAAAACTTCTACAGGCTTAGCTGTAGGCTTAAATAATAAATCCAGCTGTTTAACATACTGACCCTCAGAGGAAGATAACTCCTGGACACCAAGAGTCTTTATAAAAGACATTGTGAATGAGAGACCATCCCCCTGGATGTAAAAACTGATGACTGAGAAAATCTGCTTCCCAGTTGTTCACTCCTGGAATATGAACAGCAGAAATTAGACAAGGATTAGCTTCTTCCCATAGAAAATTTGAGACACTTCCCTCATGGCTAGAGAACTGCACTTTCCCCCTGGATGATTGATATAGACCACTGTTGGAACTCTTTGGAAAATTGATTTTCGAAACATGCTGTTATGGAAACAACAGACTGTTGGTGTGAGATTCTGCTAAATGTAAAGATGGAGCTTGAATCAAGATATCGTCCAGGTAGGGAAAAGTGCAATGCCCTGAGTTCTGATCACAGACAGAAGGGTACCCAGAACTTTTGAGAAAATGCTCAGAGCTGTAGCAAGACCAGAAGGTAGAGCTATAAACTGAAAATGCCTGTCTAGTAAATGCAAACTCCAGAAACTGATAATGTTCCTTGTGAATAGGAACATGAAGGTGAGCAACTGACCTTGCTGAACAAAAGGCAGAATAGTCAGAATAGTTTCCATTTTGAAAGTAGGAACTCTGAGAAACTTGTTCAGGGCTTTTAGATCCAAAACTGGTCTGAAAGTTACTTCCTTTTTTTAAACAATGAAGAGATTTAAATAAAATTCCCTCCCTTGCTGCAACAATTGAACTGGAACAACCACTACCATAGTACCTAGATCCAAAACTAACTGAAAAAAGGTTTTGGCCTTCAACGGATTCTTAGGTTTATTTTGTCCAATATTCCATTCTATTGGAGGCCTTGTTCTGAAACCAATCCGATAACCTTAAGACACTACTATGTTGAGAACCCTAGGATCTCTAACAGAATTAAACTAGGCTTCCTGAAAAAGGCATAGCCTGAACCCTACCAGAGTCTCTGGATCAGGGGGCGTAACTTTATGCAAACTTGGAAGTAGGGATGGACTTCTAGGACTGTTTAGGCCTTGTCAGCTTTGAACTCTGTTTCCAGGCAGAGCCAGAAGGATCTTATTTATGGGAGGAGGCATCAGATTTGTTTCCCCCCTGTTCTGACGAAAGGAACAAAAAGGACTGAAAGCCTTAGATTTACCACTGGACTTATTGTCCAGAGTAAGGAAAGCTCCTTTACCTCCAGTAACAGTAGAAATAATAGAATCTAAAAATCAGAGCCAAACAACTTATTTCCTTAAAAAGGAAGAGATAATAGTCTAGATTTAGACACCATATCAGCAGACCATGTTATTTTTTTTAACCATAATGCTCTTCTAGAAAGAACTGCCAAATACATACTTCTTAGCATTAATCTTAATGATTTCAAATACAGCATCACAAATGAAAGTATTAGAACATCTAAGCAATCCCAAAAGGTTAAAAAAAAATCTTCCCTAAAAGAATCATCAGAAAAATTGCTCAGTGAGAATATTTAACCAAATTGAAGAGGCAGCAGCAATATAAGCAATACAAATAGCTGGCCTAAATAAGAACCTGCTTGCAAAAAGGTCCTTCTATGAAAGGACTCTAACTTCCTATCTAAAGAGTCTTTAAAATAAGTACTATTTTCCAGAGGAATAGTAGTATGCTTAGTCTGAGTAGAAATGGCCCCATCCACATTAGGGGCAGTCTACCAAAGCTCAATATTAGAAGCCGGTAAGGGATACATTTTCTTAAATATCTTCTTACCTGTCAAACCATTCCTTAGAAACTATCTCAGAGACAGCATTAGTAACAGGAAAAACCCCAGGTGTTTAAAGCTATTATCTAAATAATTAGCAGAATTATTCTCAGCTGCCTAAGGATCTTTAATCCCTAAAGTAATCAAAACCTTCTATAAAAGAGAATATGTTCAGGTATGGCAAAAACAGGCAAAATAAACAAAGAAAACAAAAGAGGCTTGCTCCATTAAGCTGTCTTTTCCCAAAAGATAAATGCACAGACCTTTCAAACGTAGTTTTTCCTTTTTAAAAGATAATTCCTCTCAGTCTCTCAGGAGAGTGTTGCCGTATCCCTTACTGCTGGCATTCTGACTCTGAATCCCTGACTGGGGATTTTTATTAGCATCTGCTGTCAATTACCACATGCAGGTAAGTAGCTAGCTGGGTGAGACGGAATTCCTGGACTGGACTTTCTCACATGATGTGCTGCCTGCAAACTGTGGGGTGGAGCACTGGCCTGCCCTACTCTCCAAATGCTCCACCCCAGGGACCCAGAAATAAATCACATATTTTCTTTATGTGGTAAACAAACACAACTAGTCTCCCTGGGGTTGTCAGACCATACCCTGCAGTGCAGCACTTTGGAGGGAATATAGACACCTTCCAATACTATGCCATGGGTTCTGTCACACTATATACTGTGTATATATATATATATATATATATATATATATATATATATATATATATACATACATACATACACTGTATATATATATATATATATACCCAAAAGGCTTATAGAGCGCCAAATAATAAAAAAAACCAGTAAAAAGCCAACGCTGAAACATAGTAAAGGAAATGGAATATGAGTATACTGAAGACCCAGCAGGAAGAAGGTCCCTACAAAACCTGTGGAATGCTTTTGACTAATTTTCCATGAGGTGAAAAGAGAGTCACTGCCCATACTCCATACATACAACCCTCTGACAAACACTGCACTATGAGGGGAAATGGGCCACTCAGTCTGAGAACCCATCTCACAGAAGAATAACAAGCACATCTTCATTCTTCACCTTCCTCTAGTGGAGGAAAAGACTAGACTTTACCAGTGAGGTGGAAGAAGTTTCATAGCTCTTCAGGTTAGGGAATCTTTGCCTCCTCCTAGTTTATCTAAAAATCTGTGCATGAATGTACTTGGAATCTATATATGTGTGTGCACGATTGCACATTATTTACGCACTGTACTTTATATTTATCAAAAACCACTCTTTGATCAGCCAGTCTGCTTACTGCACAAAATGTTGATTTTACTCAAAAGGTAAAAAGTATAAATATCTGAAGAATTATAAGCATGATATCAATTTATAATTACTTTTGGTACCAGTGAAAGAATTCCTTCTGCACAGCCTTTTTTCCTTGTGTAGATTGTGCATGTCTTGCAGATGTATGCATTTCACAAGGTAAAAAGAAATTGCCTGAGCTTCCCTCTAGCAATTGTTAAGAGGTCAGCTCTCCATAGAATAAAGAAAACATGCAGCAGACAAAGAATTTACTATTTGGATTTCCCGCAGGTGTACTGCATTCATTCTTTTGTAACATATTTTAACAAGCTTTTTGATCAATTGTTTTATTAGAAAAATGTGATTAACTAGTAAATTAATTAATCAAAAGGTTGCAAAGTGGTTTTCCACATTCATAGTTAATTGAGCCGCTTTCTAAACCAGAGTAGCATAGCAATTAAAGCTGAAGGCTCATCTCAAAATGATATCCTTTGGAATGAAGCGTCTACTTTTGTGCTTTGTTGTGAATTTCCTTTGTAGTAGACTTCTTATGCCTTTCCAGGGTAAGCATGTTTGCTGCTTAACACACTGTAGGTTAAACTTTCAGAACACAAGGTTAGTACAAATGATGGCTTACAACTGTCCTAATATTGTCAAGATTTCAGATTTCTTTGCAGCAGAGATTATCATGGTTGTTCTAATGAGACAGCCCTGACAAACACATAATTATAGTGTGTGTATGTGAGTGTACTATTTTAATCAAGTCACACTCCAAAGGGATCTTATACTAAAATTGCTTACAAGTAATACCCATTGGCTTGTCTACTCTTTGACACCCTTAGCTTAGTGCTTTGACCCACAGTATACGAAAAGCTGGTTACTAATATCTAGTCTACATCATTTTCAGTTTAGTTCCACTTATGAACAATCTCCATAAGATGGAGTCAACCCAGTCATTGTTTATTTATACTGAGACCATGCAGCTTGGGAAAAAAAAAACTGTGCACATGTTATATGTATATCCAGTTGACTTTTTTTTTCTTTCAGGCAAGCTTTACAATAATTGTATAGTATCTGAAGCTTTGTCTGCTGGAGCAGTATGTCAGAATCTTTTGGCATTATTATGCGCTGCCTCATAATTCCTTGCACCTAAGCTAGATAGGATAAAATATGGATTCTTGTGCAACTAAGTGTATTTAAAAAAAAAAACAGCAAGTTGACCAAAAAAAAAAAAAGTAGAAAAACAATTTTCTTAGATTTGCTGTCAAACAAGCATTATATATTATTGGTATATATATATTATAGTGTGAATAGTCCCAATAGGACAGACATGCTTGTTATTTAGTTGATCCACTTTGATCCTATAAACCATACCAATTAACATTGCATATATCTATTACAGATTGGAAATGCATCATTATGTTATTTAATCTTATACCCCTTTTTTGACACCATATGCACATCATGAGATGCCTAAACAGAACAACAAACAGCTATTTTATTGGGTTATTTAAAAACATAAAATGCAAATGATAAGGTTAAAGTTGTGTATAAAATCTTAAAGGGACACTGAACCCCATTTTTTTCTTTTGTGATTCAGATAGAGCATGCAATTTTAAGAAACTTTCTCAATGACTTCCTATTATCAAATTGCCTTCGTTCTCTTGCTATCTTTATTTGAAAAAGACGACATATAAGTTTTTTTTGGTTCAGTACTCTGGACAGCAGTTTTTATTGGTGGATGAATTTATCCACCAATCAGCAAGAACAACTCAGGTTGTTCACCAAAAATGGGCCGGCATCTAAACTTACATTCTTGCATTTCAAATAAAGATACTAAGAGAATGAAGAAAATTTGATAATAGGAGTAAATTAGAAAGCTTAAAATGTCATGCTCTATCTGAATCACAAAAAAAAAAAAAAATTGGGTTCAGTGTCTCTTTAACTCCAATTTTAAATTGTACTTTCAAACTTCAGTCTTGGGAATTGCGCTTTTAATTATACTGAATGGTCATATATTCAGAAGCAACATTTATGAAGTAGCCGG
Source organism: Bombina bombina (assembly GCF_027579735.1). Lineage (NCBI taxonomy): Eukaryota > Metazoa > Chordata > Amphibia > Anura > Bombinatoridae > Bombina > Bombina bombina. The sequence goes on from NC_069502.1 coordinate 601,020,449, forward strand.
GTGGGTGCAGATTAATACTTTGTACCATCCTACTATTTATAAATATTACTTAAATGGACCGTCTACTTCAAAAATGTTTATTGTTTAAAAAGATAGATAATCCCTTTATTACATTTTTCCCAGTTTTGTATAACCAAAACTATTAAATTAATATACTTTTTACCTCTGTGATTACCTTGTAGCTAAGCCTCTTAAGACTGCCCCCTTATTTCAGTTCTTTTGACAGACTTCATTTTAGCCAATCAGTGCTGACTCATAAATAACTCCACGGGACTGAGCACAATGATATCTATATGGCACATATGAACTAGTGCTGTCTAGCTGTGAAAAACTGTCAAAATGCACTGATATACGAGGCTTAGAAATAAGCATATGAGCCTACCTAGTTTTAGCTTTCAACAAAGAATACCAAAAGAACAAGGCAAATGTGATGATAAAAGTAAATTGGAAAGTTGTCTATAATTGCATGCCCTATCAGATCCATGAATGTTTCATTATGACTAAACTGTTCCTTTAAGCTTTTCAAAGCATGAATTCAATTTAGTCAGGTTGTGTGCCCATAAATTAGGTCCTGGGGAGAAAATGGGTGTTTCTACTAGACATGATTATATATTTATTATTAACTATTTAATCGAATAAGGAAGTTTCCGCATCAGATGGTTCAGACCCCGGAAATATCAGAACAGAAGTGCAGATGTTTTGAGTTGCACATCCGGTGTCAGAACTATGCAAATGCTGGAAAAGTAGGAACATCATTTTTCGTTTGGAAACCATATAAAAAATATATGCACATATCTAGTTATCAAAGTCATCACTTTCACTGGCGTGATAGCTTTAACAAATGTAGATATTTTTTTGTCGTTTAACTAATAAAATGAACTTCTCCTAGCAGTTTGGGTGATTTCTATAGATTTTACCTTTATGTTTTGAAGTAAGGCGGTTCTGAGGAATGGTTTATCACCTCTTTGTTGAGATAACAAGAGGTTTCAAAGCCATTAAGAAATTATGGGCTAGATTACAAGTGGAGCGCTAATTTATCGCGCTGGTGCCATAAAAACAGGCTAATTTGCCTGTTTACGGGCGAACAATAAATAACGAGCCTTTACAAGTAGCTGGTTAATGCTACCGTGAGCTTGCAGCAGCAATTAGCGCTCTGAAAATTAACCAGAGATCAGATCTCTGGTTAATTTCAAAATGTCCCCCAATTTGCCCCAAGTGTAGTGTGGTTATTTAAAATAAAAAAAATTAATTTTTTTTTTAAGTAACTGCAAGAAGCAATGATGAGAGCTTAAACTGAGCGTTTGTGGGGTGTTATAAAAAAAAAGCACAGAAAAGTGCTTTACATTGCGATCTACGGGGACGATGTTATTCCTAGAAATATAAATGTATATGCTTATATAAATATATATGTACTGTATGTGTTAATGTGTGTATATGTATGAGAACGAGGCTCCCATTGGAACCTATGGAAGCGCACTCTTGTGAGCTCAAAGCTTCCCTGCAATGCGAAAGCGAGGTCGCGTTCTCATTGTGCTCAACTTATAATACCAGTGTATGCAAATAAGCAGTATATGGCCCAGGGCCACATAAGTGAGTTGCCATATTTCTTTGATTTATGTCAGTAAATGTAGCCTATTTTTGTAGTAGTAACTGATTTGTTATAACTTATGTCATCTCTGCAAGCAATTTATTCCATAATAATAGGTGTTGGCAACAAAACGTGTTGGCATCACAATATAAATAAAGAGAAAAATACACTTCAAAAAAAGAGATTTTGAGATAAAAGATATCATACAAACGAAGCTGGAAAGTCAGTTGCTTACCATGCCTAGCGGCATTCACTAACAGACAACAATTATAGCTGTATTCACCCCTGCATGATATACCTTTAACACGGTATTTATTTTTCCATTTAACCAATTTTAATGTTGTTATAAAATTCTGAGAAATTATAGGCTTTCTATGTCATGTTAAGTATTCAATTGGGAAAAATGATTTTGCATTCCGAGTACAAAATACATTTGAGTCTTTTCCCAGAAGAACTTTGGCCTGACCTGTAGCTGGCAATGCCTCTGTAATCTGTTTAGGAAAGTGCCATTATTACTCAGACTTTTAAGGTGGTACTGTGGCATTTTATGAAGATAAGAAATGTTTTAAAGATTACAGATAATTTATCGTCAATGAAATTCCTGGCATATGCACATTTTCAAGACAAAAAACATCACATACATCATAAAACCAATATGTTGTGTTACATCAATCAGCATTCTTGGCCATTTATTCTTTCAGAAAAAAAACAAAACATTTTTTGTTACTGTAATAAATGATAAAAAAAATAAATACTTAAAGATACATTGATTTACCAACTGTCAATATTATAACATATAATTGACTGGTGGTTATATAGCATTGTGCCACTTGGTTGGAGCAGATAGAAACGTCACCTTCCCCTTATATAACAACCTTTTCTTATTGCGTTCTTTGCCATTCTTAGGTTAACAATAGAAACGCAGAACCCTTCTCTCACCTGAATTAATAGTTTGGGAATTATTTACCTTAAAGGGACAGTATACACCAGTTTTCATTTAACTGCATGTGATAGACACTACTATAAAGAATAATATGCACAGATACTGATATAAAAATCCAGTATAAAACTGTTTAAAAACCTAATTAGAAGCTTCCAGTTTAGCTCTGTTTAAAAGATTACTGGAACACCCACAGCAAGTGGGAAATATCAGACACTTCCCCTACCCCTTCCTTGGCATATGAAAAGACCCTTTACACAAACAGAAACTACAAGTTTGATGTAAAGCATTAAAGGGACAAAATACTCATATGCAAAATCACTTGAAACTAATGCAGTATAATTGTAAAAAGCTGACAGGAAAATATCACCTGAGCATCTCTATGTAAAAACATAATTTATGCTTACCTGATAAATTCCTTTCTTCTGTTGTGTGATCAGTCCACGGGTCATCATTACTTCTGGGATATAACTCCTCCCCAACAGGAAATGCAAGAGGATTCACCCAGCAGAGCTGCATATAGCTCCTCCCCTCTACGTCAGTCCCAGTCATTCGACCAAGAATTAACGAGAAAGGAGTAACCAAGGGTGAAGTGGTGACTGGAGTATAATTTAAAAGATATTTACCTGCCTTAAAACAGGGCGGGCCGTGGACTGATCACACAACAGAAGAAAGGAATTTATCAGGTAAGCATAAATTATGTTTTCTTCTGTTATGTGTGATCAGTCCACGGGTCATCATTACTTCTGGGATACCAATACCAAAGCAAAAGTACACGGATGACGGGAGGGATAGGCAGGCTCATTATATAGAAGGAACCACTGCCTGAAGAACCTTTCTCCCAAAAATAGCCTCCGAAGAAGCAAAAGTGTCAAATTTGTAAACTTTGGAAAAAGTATGAAGCGAAGACCAAGTTGCAGCCTTGCAAATCTGTTCAACAGAGGCCTCATTCTTAAAGGCCCAAGTGGAAGCCACAGCTCTAGTGGAGTGAGCTGTAATTCTTTCAGGAGGCTGCTGTCCAGCAGTCTCATAGGCTAAACGTATTATGCTACGAAGCCAAAAAGAGAGAGAGGTAGCAGAAGCTTTTTGACCTCTCCTCTGTCCAGAGTAAACGACAAACAAGGAAGAAGTTTGGCGAAAATCTTTAGTTGCCTGCAAGTAGAACTTGAGGGCACGAACTACATCCAGATTGTGTAGAAGACGTTCCTTCTTTGAAGAAGGATTTGGACACAAGGATGGTACAACAATCTCTTGATTGATGTTCCTGTTAGTGACTACCTTAGGTAAGAACCCAGGTTTAGTACGCAGAACTACCTTGTCTGAGTGAAAAATCAGATAAGGGGAATCACAATGTAAGGCTGATAACTCAGAGACTCTTCGAGCCGAGGAAATAGCCATTAAAAACAGAACTTTCCAAGATAACATTTTTATATCAATGGAATGAAGGGGTTCAAACGGAACACCCTGTAAAACGTTAAGAACTAAGTTTAAACTCCATGGTGGAGCAACAGCTTTAAATACAGGCTTGATCCTAGCTAAAGCCTGACAAAAGGACTGGACGTCTGGATTTTCTGACAGACGTCTGTGTAACAAGATGGACAGAGCTGAAATCTGTCCCTTTAATGAACTAGCTGATAAACCCTTTTCTAAACCTTCTTGTAGAAAAGACAATATCCTAGCGATCCTAACCTTACTCCAGGAGTAACCTTTGGATTCGCACCAGTATAGGTATTTCCGCCATATTTTATGGTAAATCCTTCTGGTAACAGGCTTCCTAGCCTGAATCAGGGTATCAATAACCGACTCAGAAAAACCACGTTTTGATAAAATCAAGCGTTCAATTTCCAAGCAGTCAGCTTCAGAGAAGTTAGATTTTGATGTTTGAATGGACCCTGTATCAGAAGGTCCTGTCTTAGAGGTAGAGACCAAGGCGGACAGGATGACATGTCCACCAGATCTGCATACCAAGTCCTGCGTGGCCATGCAGGTGCTATTAGAATTACTGATGCTCTCTCCTGTTTGATTTTGGCAATCAATCGAGGAAGCAGCGGGAAGGGTGGAAACACATAAGCCATCCTGAAGTTCCAAGGTGCTGTCAAAGCATCTATCAGAACTGCTCCCGGATCCCTGGATCTGGACCCGTAGCGAGGAAGTTTGGCGTTCTGGCGAGACGCCATGAGATCTATCTCTGGTTTGCCCCAACGTCGAAGTATTTGGGCAAAGATCTCCGGATGAAGTTCCCACTCCCCCGGATGAAAAGTCTGGCGACTCAAGAAATCCGCCTCCCAGTTCTCCACTCCCGGGATGTGGATTGCTGACAGGTGGCAAGAGTGAGACTCTGCCCAGCGAATTATCTTTGATACTTCCATCATTGCTAGGGAGCTTCTTGTCCCTCCCTGATGGTTGATGTAAGCTACAGTCGTGATGTTGTCCGACTGAAACCTGATGAACCCCCGAGTTGTTAACTGGGGCCAAGCCAGAAGGGCATTGAGAACTGCTCTCAATTCCAGAATGTTTATTGGAAGGAGACTCTCCTCCTGATTCCATAGTCCCTGAGCCTTCAGAGAATTCCAGACAGCGCCCCAACCTAGTAGGCTGGCGTCTGTTGTTACAATTGTCCAGTCTGGCCTGCTGAATGGCATCCCCCTGGACAGGTGTGGCCGATGAAGCCACCATAGAAGAGAATTTCTGGTCTCTTGATTCAGATTCAGAGTAGGGGACAAATCTGAGTAATCCCCATTCCACTGACTTAGCATGCATAATTGCAGCGGTCTGAGGTGTAGACGTGCAAAAGGTACTATGTCCATTGCCGCTACCATTAAGCCGATCACCTCCATGCATTGAGCTACTGACGGGTGTTGAATGGAATGAAGGACGCGGCATGCATTTTGAAGCTTTGTTAACCTGTCTTCTGTCAGGTAAATCTTCATTTCTACAGAATCTATCAGAGTCCCCAAGAATGGAACTCTTGTGAGAGGAAAAAGAGAACTCTTCTTTTCGTTCACCTTCCATCCATGCGACCTTAGAAATGCCAGAACTAACTCTGTATGAGACTTGGCAGCTTGAAAGCTTGAAGCTTGTATTAGAATGTCGTCTAGGTACGGAGCTACCGAAATCCCTCGCGGTCTTAGTACCGCTAGAAGGGCACCCAGAACCTTTGTGAAGATTCTTGGAGCCGTAGCCAGTCCGAATGGAAGAGCTACAAACTGGTAGTGCCTGTCTAAGAAGGCAAACCTTAGGTACCGGTGATGATCTTTGTGGATCGGTATGTGAAGGTAAGCATCCTTTAAATCCACTGTGGTCATGTACTGACCCTCTTGGATCATGGGTAAGATTGTCCGAATAGTTTCCATTTTGAACGATGGAACTCTTAGGAATTTGTTTAGAATCTTTAAATCTAAGATTGGCCTGAAAGTTCCCTCTTTTTTGGGAACCACAAACAGGTTTGAGTAGAACCCTTGTCCTTGTTCCGACCGTGGAACCGGATGGATCACTCCCATTAATAACAGATCTTGTACGCAGCGTAGAAACGCTTCTTTCTTTATCTGGTTTGTTGACAACCTTGAGAGATGAAATCTCCCTCTTGGGGGAGATAATTTGAAGTCTAGAAGGTATCCCTGAGATATGATCTCTAGAGCCCAGGGATCCTGAACATCTCTTGCCCAGGCCTGGGCAAAGAGAGAGAGTCTGCCCCCCACTAGATCCGGTCCCGGATCGGGGGCTCTCGGTTCATGCTGTCTTTGGGGCAGCAGCAGGTTTCCTGGCCTGCTTGCTCTTGTTCCAGGACTGGTTAGGCTTCCAGCCTTGCCTGTAACGAGCAACAGCTCCTTCCTGTTTTGGTGCAGTGGAGGTTGATGCTGCTCCTGTTTTGAAATTCCGAAAGGGACGAAAATTAGACTGTCTAGCCTTAGCTTTGGCTTTGTCTTGAGGTAGGGCGTGGCCCTTACCACCTGTAATGTCAGCGATAATTTCTTTCAAACCGGGCCCAAATAAAGACTGCCCCTTGAAAGGTATATTAAGTAATTTGGACTTAGAAGTCACATCAGCTGACCAGGATTTTAGCCACAGCGCCCTACGTGCCTGTATGGCGAATCCTGAGTTCTTAGCCGTGAGTTTAGTTAAATGTACTACGGCCTCCGAAATGAAAGAATTAGCTAGTTTAAGGACTCTAAGCCTGTCCGTAATGTCGTCTAGCGTAGATGAACTAAGGTTCTCTTCCAGCGACTCAATCCAAAATGCTGCCGCAGCCGTAATCGGCGCGATACATGCAAGGGGTTGTAATATAAAACCTTGTTGAACAAACATTTTCTTAAGGTAACCCTCTAACTTTTTATCCATTGGATCTGAAAAAGCACAGCTATCCTCCACCGGGATAGTGGTACGCTTAGCTAAAGTAGAAACTGCTCCCTCCACCTTAGGGACCGTTTGCCATAAGTCCCGTGTGGTGGCGTCTATTGGAAACATCTTTCTAAATATTGGAGGGGGTGAGAACGGCACACCGGGTCTATCCCACTCCTTAGTAACAATTTCAGTTAGTCTCTTAGGTATAGGAAAAACGTCAGTACTCGCCGGTACCGCAAAGTATTTATCCAACCTACACAGTTTCTCTGGTATTGCAACGGTGTTACAATCGTTAAGAGCTGCTAAGACCTCCCCTAGTAATACACGGAGGTTCTCCAATTTAAATTTAAAATTTGAAATATCTGAGTCCAATTTGTTTGGATCAGAACCGTCACCCACAGAATGAAGCTCTCCGTCCTCATGCTCCGCGAGCTGTGACGCAGTATCAGACATGGCCCTAGCATTGTCAGCGCACTCTGTTCTCACCCCAGAGTGATCACGCTTGCCTCTTAGTTCTGGTAATTTAGACAAAACTTCAGTCATAACAGTAGCCATATCTTGTAATGTTATCTGTAATGGCCGCCCAGATGTACTAGGCGCCATAATATCACGCACCTCCCGGGCGGGAGATGCAGGTACTGCCGCGTGAGGCGAGTTAGTCGGCATAACTCTCCCCTCGCTGTTTGGTGAAATTTGTTCACATTGTACAGATTGACTTTTATTTAAAGTAGCATCAATACAGTTAGTACATAAATTTCTATTGGGCTCCACCTTGGCATTGGAACAAATGACACAGATATCTTCCTCTGAGTCAGACATGTTTAACACACTAGCAAAAAACTTACAACTTGGTTATAATCTTTTTTAGCAAAAAAATACTGTGCCTCAAAGAGGTACTAAACGATTAAATAACAGTTGAAATAATGAACTGAAAAACAGTTATAGCATCAAACTTTAAAACAACACAACTCTTAGCAAAGGTTTGTTCCCATTAGTAAAATAACAATAATTAAATTTGACATAAAAAGTACAAAGCAACGTTTTTATGCACAGTCACTATAAGAATTCTCACAGCTCTGCTGAGAGAAGTTACCTCCCTTCAAAGAAGTTTGAAGACCCCTGAGATCTGTCAGAGATGAACCGGATCATGCAGGAAAAATAAAAGTGACTGACTGGAATTTTTTGATGCGTAGTAAAGAGCGCCAAAAACGGCCCCTCCCTCTCCCACACAGCAGTGAAGAGAAACGAAACTGTCACAATTACAAGCAAAAAACTGCCAAGTGGAAAATAATGCCCAAATATCTATTCACACAGTACCTCAGCAATGTAAACGATTCTACATTCCAGCAAAAACGTTTAACATGATAAATAGTTATTAAAAGTATTAGTGACCTTTAGCAGAGTAGTTCCGGTGAAATACCATCCCCAGAATACTGAAGTGTATACATACATGTCATTTTAACGGTATGGCAGGATTTTCTCATCAATTCCATTCAGAAAATAAAAACTGCTACATACCTCAATGCAGATTCATCTGCCCGCTGTCCCCTGATCTGAAGCCTTTACCTCCCTCAGATGGCCGAGAACAGCAATATGATCTTAACTACTCCGGTTAAAATCATAGTAAAAAACTCTGGCAGATTCTTCCTCAAACTCTGCCAGAGAAGTAATAACACGCTCCGGTGCTATTGTAAAATAACAAACTTTTGATTGAAGTCATAAAAACTAAGTATAATCACCATAGTCCTCTCACACATCCTATCTAGTCGTTGGGTGCAAGAGAATGACTGGGACTGACGTAGAGGGGAGGAGCTATATGCAGCTCTGCTGGGTGAATCCTCTTGCATTTCCTGTTGGGGAGGAGTTATATCCCAGAAGTAATGATGACCCGTGGACTGATCACACATAACAGAAGAAAATAGAAGATATTTTACCTCACAACTTCCTCAGCTAAGCAGAGTAAGTTCTGTGTAAAAAGTTATACTCAGCTGCTACCCAGCTGCAGGTTAAAAAAAAATAAAAATGAAGAAATGAACAGCAGCCAATCAGCATTAGCAGTGCTGAGGTCATGAACTATTTTACTGTGATCTCATGAGATTTGACTTAACTCTCATGAGACTTCCTTACATTGAATAGGGAAATAAGATGAGTGTGCACATAAGCTCGCTCCTTCCGCTGTCCCGGGACAGACATACTGATTTGCTGCTTAGAAGTCCTTTGCAATGGGATGTGGCTACTGAGGAATTTTTGAGGTAAAATATCTTTCTTTTTTACATAGAGATGTTCAGGTGATATTTTCTAGTCAGCTTTTTACAGCTATGCTGCATCACTTTCAAGTGTTTAAACATTTGGGTATTATGGCCCTTTAAGTGCAAAACGAGGAAGGGGCCGATGTCTCAATGGCACTAATTGCAGTAATGATTTGCAAACCACTGTGTCCAACTTCATAAATAAAAACACATAGTACATCTAATATCATTTCTATTGTCCAACAGACATTCACACATAAGCTTAACTGTAGATACAATTTTACTCCAAAATGCAGCACAACTGCAGTGAAAACTTAATATTTATTATAAATGCTTAAAGCCACATGAGGAATGTACGCTCATACACGTCAGGCCATTATCAATGTCTTCTTTTAGGTGTTACACGCCATACGGTAGTTACTCAAAGATTATTTTTCTCTGTTTCTACCTACACCAGGAAGATTTGAAAGAGTACATCTTATGTGTAATCATGTTTAGCCCTATGAAAAGAACCTGAAACCAGCAAGTTCTGTGAACCCAGGTATATTTTCCACTTAGCCCCTTGAGTGCTTAGGCAGATCACACAATATGACTTATTAGTGTCCTCACAATCGGAATATACTAGCCCTACACATTGAGAAAAGCCTATGTGTAAGGGCAGGATGAAGAAAGTGATTGGATGTGGGGGACGAAGGATAGATTTGAGTCAAGTCTAACTCTGAGGCAGCGGACTTGGGGTGATGGGGAGATGGTGATGCCGCCACCGATGATAGAAAAGTCAGAAGTCGGTGTAGAGCTTGAGGGGGGGATTAGAAGGACCTCAGTCTTGGACATGTTAATCTTTAGGTGGTGAGAGGCCATCCAGGAAGAAATACCAGATCAGCAGTCGCTGACATGAGAAAAGACAGAGGGAGAGAGAGTGGGGTTGGAGAGGTAGATCTGGGTGTCATCAGCATAGAGGTGATATTTGAAGTCATAACTGTTGATAAGTTTACCCAGTGAATAAGTATGAATGGAGAAGAGTAGATGACCCAGAACAGATCCTTGAGGTATTCCAACAGACAGAGGCATTGGAAAGGAGTCACTAGCAAATGACAAGGTAAAAGACCTGTGAGAAAGATAAGAGTGAATCCAAGAAAGAGCGGTCACAGAGGCCAAAAGAGCTAAGGGTCTGTAGGAGGAGGGGGTGATCAACTGCTATATGTTATAGATTGTATATTACTCCAACAATTGCTTTGCATATCCACAAAACTCCATAAAATCCTAGACTAAATTAGAGAAGTCATGAATGCAAGGTTACAAAATACAATGGCACAAATTATTTTTGGCATATTTTAATTGTATCCGTAATAAATGAAAATAAACAGTAGATATTAAATAGCATAGCTATACTTACTGGAATAAAATGTGTGTTACAGGTATGACTATCAAACTATAGTAACACGTTGAGTCTTGTAAATATAAAATGACTAGAATGGTCATTGTGCTGACTTGACAAAAACAATGGAATCATTATTTAAAGGGATGGTCTACTTGATTTTGTATTGTTTTAAAAGATAGATAACATTACTACCTATTCTCCAGCTTTCCATAACCAACATTGTTAAATTAAAGGGCCATAATACCCAAATGTTTAAACACTTGAAAGTGATGCAGCATAGCTGTAAAAAGCTGACTAGAAAATATCTCCTGAACATCTCTATGTAAAAAAGAAAGATATTTTACCTCAAAAGTTTCTCAGTAGCCACCTCCCATTGTAAAGGATTTCTAAGCAGCATTTTAGTGTGTTTGTCCTGGGACATCTGAAGGGACTAGCATCGTGCACTCTCATATTATTTCACCAATCAGGTAAAGGAAGCTTACTATGAAATCTCATGAGAGTTAAGTCAAATCTCATGAGATCACAGTAAGAGTTCATGTCCTCAGCACTGCTGATGCTGATTGGCTGCTGTTCATTTCTTCATTTTTTTTTTTTTTACCTGCAGCTGGGAACAGCTGAGTATAACTTTTTACACAGAACTTACTCTGCTGAGCTGAGGAGATTGTGAGGTAAAATATCTTCCTTTTTTACATAGAGATGCTCAGGTGATATTTTCTTGTCAGCTTTTTACAGTTATACTGCATCAGTTTCAAGTGATTTAGCATATGAGTATTATGTCCCTTTAATATAGTTACAACTTCTAAGTTTGCCTGTTTCTATAGAGCCATGTCAAATTATTAGACGGTCAGAAATAGTTATTTTGATATTAATTTCACATTTATTCTTAATAGTGTTGATTGATTTTTTTTTAGTTTTATAACCATTTCTTATTCCATGTTATTTTAGCAACACCTGCAATAGATATTTACTTTTAATTTGAGGTAATATTACTAAAATATTTGGTAAATTAAATGTATATGTTTTTACAGATCGTTAAACAAAAAGTGACTTGTCATTAAAGAAAGTCGGTTAAATTGTTGGCCTGTTAAAGGCAAAAACATGTTGCAGTACAAGATTGCTGAAATTGTATGTGTATCACGTAGTTCTGTAAAGAATATTAAGAACAATTGTGCGGATGATTTGAAACCAAAATGGAAGGGCGCTTGGGGTAGACATTGTGTTACTACACCAAGAACTGACAGAAGTTATTCAAGATATCTGCACTCAAAATGGGAAACTGCCTGTCAGAGTCTTGACTAAACACATTCAGGGAGCAGGCATAAAGGTATCTGAAAGAACTGTTCAGCCACGATTAGCTCAAGAGGACCTGTTAAACAGAAACCCTGTTTGGAAACCATCCCCACAATTAATAATTTTTATTAAAATTCTTTACAAAACTACATGATACACCTACAATTTCGTCAATCTTGTACTGCAACATGTTTTTTGCCTTCACTAGGCCGACAATTTGACAGACTTTCTTCAACAACAAGTCACTTTGTTTACACATCTGTAACAACATATACATTTGTTAATTTACCAAATATTTTAGCAATATTTAGTGCTCATTATTTATTATTTTGTTAGTAACATTTTCCCAATTAACCTTTAAGATTTCATGTTATCTTCATGTCAAATTGGAGAGTAATATTTTATAGAATGTGAAATAAAGGACAAGATGTTAAGAGGACAATTATAATCCAGACTTAGGTTGGAATAGGTCAGTTTTCAATATCTCATGAATAATGGTTTATTTTATTCTATTTAGTATTTTACAAGGTAATTGTTTCTTTTTCGATTACTGTCCTTTTGTATAAAAAAAAAAAAAAAGAAAAAAAAGAACAGCACTTCATAAAAAAAAATGTACAGAAATAATATGTTGATGAATGCACAAACTAGGATACAAATAGAGAAACAGGGAAGCTAAAAACCCTAACAGCTAAACAATATAAAAACAACTAAAGCCGTGGCAAGGATGTATATTGAGCAGGACTAGACCACTGAATAACCTTCAGGGCATATAAGAGAACAGAAACTCCAAATAGGAAAATATTGCTAGAACAGCAACACCTTAGCTATATCCTTAACCTTATAGGGACAGTCTACTTGAAAATTGGTATTGTTTAAAAAGATAATCTCTTTATTACCTAATCCCAACTATATTAATACGGTTTTTACCTCAATGATTACCTGTATCTAAGCCCCTGCAGACTGCCCCTTATCTCAGTGCTTTTTACTTTATTGAAATTTTAGCCAATCAGTGCTGGTTCTTGCATAACCATTATCATTGTCATGGGAACAAGCACAATGTTATCTCCCTGGCACACATGAACTAGCACTGTCTTGCAAGATTTAAAAAGCTAATAAAAAGCACTGAAATAAGAGGCGGCCGGCAGGGGCTTAGAAACAGACAGAGTTTATAAAAGTATAATAATATAGCAAGGTTGGTTATCCAATAAAAATAATCAAGTGGACTGTCCCTTTAAAAGGTCACTATAAATCTTTGAATGAGGAGACCTTGTTATTTGCACAGTCACAAACCAATTATACTGATGAATAAAAAAACATTGTGATCAGTCTCTGTATAATTTCCTACTGCTGCAGAGACTTGGTTACCTGCTGACAGGGATACGCTTATGTTTTGCTTTGTCTTTATACTGATGCCCAGCTGGCCTCAGGCAAACAAAGCATACGTCAGCACGTGGCCAGCAGGAAGTTACAGTGCACAAGATTATCAGTGCAAAAAAATAAAAGCTCTGGAGGGCTCATGCTGCCATACCCCAAATAGGTGAAAACAGAACTAAAGCTCACAGTAAATGGTAAGAGGAAGGGAAGGAGGACTACAATACTTCTACCTAGTAGTCTATATACACGTGAGTTACAAGATTCTTATCACAATAATATGGGAGAAAAGAGTGTGTCAATTATAAAGCAATTATATAATGTCATAAGGAACAGCTCAAACCATATATAAATTAGTGTAACAATTATAATAACACTAATTGCTCTTCTAAGAATAACAACTTCCACAGTAAAGCAATAAAAGCTCTAATTACAAATCACCATGGGTTTTATTAATATACTGTTTAGGGTGTGTTCTTTTGTTAGTCTAATTTATTCCAAGCATTTAAGAAATCAGCAAATAAGGCTTAAAGGTACAGTATACACCAATTTTCATATAACTGCATGTAATAGACACTACTATAAAGAAGAATATACACAGATACTGATATAAAAATCCAGTATAAAACCTTTTAAAAACTTACTTAGAAACTCCCAGTTTAGCACTGTTGCTGAGGTTTGGCTTGGACACCCAGTGAAAGGGGCTGGAAAAACAAAAACAGCAGACACTCCCCCTCCCCCGCATAAAAAAGACAGATAACATAAACAAGAGCAAGCAGGAGTCTGTAAACCCATGTATACATCTGTCACTGTGGGGCTTGGTTAGGGGTCTAAAAATCAGCACAATGTTATAAAAAATCAGCAAAACTATACACTGTTATAAAAACACTCCCAGATGGGCTATATATCTATAAATTATCTACAAAACATTTATGCAAAGAAAAATCTAGTGTATAATGTCCCTTTAAGGAGAGCAGACATATGCTGTACAATTGCCTAGATGTCAGGGTTTTACAAGGGAACAGTTTAGCCTTGCTGATAAATAGATGGAGTATAAATGTTATAATTCTTAAACGGATAACATATACCAGTACATTCATTTTGCCTAATATCCTAAGGAAGACTGGGTCGTTCTGGTGACACAAATCTCATCTCTCACCTTGTTGTCTTGTGTAACAAGGATGCTTGCTCCACCAGGCTTTAAGGGAACTTCCTCCATCGCTCCAAATACGTCTGTTTCAACAGAGAAAGTAAGTTCTAGTCCCAGGTCACTAATATCATTATCTAAAATCCACTGCAAGTTCTTTGCATACTCTGGGTCAATGGAAGCCACATCTTGATAATTTACTGGGATACCTGCAAAATTAAAGCAAGTAAATGTTTGCTTAGAGATTACTTTGTGAACATTTTTCACATTTGATTACTTCTTGTAAAAGACTGCCCTCTACTGCCGAACTGGAAGAATTCAAGGCAGCTAAAGAAATGTTAACAAAAAGGTTCCAGGTACAAATGACAACCTTAATATTGCTTATTGTAGGGATGTGTGAACGAGTTCTGGGAAAGGGGACCTGATCATATACATTTATAAATTCTGATTTAACTTACATAGTCTAGAAAATGAATTCTGCTTATACAGAGCAGGGTGTTCATGGGTAGACAGTGACACACACCACACGTTGCTTGGTTTTCAGTACAGGAACATCAGTTAACATTAAATGGTTGCAGGAACAACATGCTCCATATTATTTTACAACAGCAGAAATGCTGTATTTCTTTGGATTTTGAATTGTAGAATACTTGTTAGATGCATTTTGCAATGTACTTGTTTCTGCAAAAGGCTTCTGTATAACTGCTAGGCTAACTGTTAGTATTTATTTCCTGCTCCAGCTCTAACTACTGTCCTGCAAAACACACCAGCAGCACTCATAGTATGAGCAGGAGGCATCGATAGATGATAGACACATATGCACCTAGATTACCACATGCACGAGCATGGTGCTGATCTAAGGGTTTACTCGTGCACTGATTGGTAGACACAATCTATGCTAAGTGCAAGGAGCATACCAACCAATCAGCTGTGATTAAACTCTGACCTGCACCCAGCGTGAGCACATGCAGAAAGTTTCTGCCCTGAAAATAAAACAAAAGCAATTATTTTTCCCAACACCTCTTAACCGTAGCTGCTGCAAGTTAATATACTAGGGCTGTACATTAACATTTATGTCCCTTTAAAGGGAGATTAAACAATTTTTTTTCTTTCATGATTCACATAGAGCACTGGCTTTCAAACCAGTCCTTGGGCCTCCCTATCCGGCCACATTTTGAGGATATTTGATCTAGAGCACAGGTGAGATAATCTGCTGATTAGTAAACCTGGTTATTTTACCTGCTCTCATCCAAGGTAATCCTGAAAACCTGGCCTGTTGGGGAGGTCTGAGGACAGGTTTGAAAACCAGTGACATAGATCATACAATGTTAAACAATGTTTACTACTATTATCCTTTGTTGAAGGGGCAGTAATTTACTACTGGGAGGTAGCTGAACAAATTGGGTTAGCCAATAACAAGAGGCATATATGTGCAGCCACCAATCAGCAGCTATCTCACAGGAGTGTATTGCTGCTTAAGAGCCTACCTGGGTATGCTTTTCCACATAGGACACCAAGCGAACAAAAGCAACAGAAGAAAACGGAATGCTCTATCTGAATCATGAAAGTTTTGTTTTGACTGTCCCTTTAAGAGTCTATATAATGTTTTTATATTAAGCATCAGTTTAAAGATGGATGGATCCTTCCTAGATATACAGTTGTAATGCGCTGCAACGCGTGTTTCTGGGTTTACAAAGCTTCCATACTAATATTTCACAGAAATTGCTTTTGTTTTAATGCAAATAATATCCTTCAATACAAAAACATTCAGGTAAATTACACACATCTTGTCGTAGATAAGCGGTAACATTATCTGTTAGAATAAACTGAAGATGAAACATAGCTTTTTATTCAATGATGGAAGTGCTTATCAAGCTGAGAAAAATGTTCCCTCTTAATGAATAAATCTCACCTAATAAGTTAGCATGAAGTGATAATCTGACTAGAAATACGATCTGCAGATTACGTCTGTTTGGTGAATCAGACTCAGGAATAACAATAAAACACAGAGCTTATGTTTCTGGGCTGTCACTGTGATAGTTATACTGATAAAAATAATCATACCGAGGATGTGCTTGTAAAAGGACCTTGTAAAATAAATATTAACGAGTTGTCGATGGTAGAGAGCTAAACCCAAGATTTGTCCTGCAAATCTGAAGTAGTTCAAATGGTCTGGATTAACTGATGAGTTGCTGTTCGGCTGAAAAGTTGTACCTATAAAATGGGGAAAAAAGGTAATTTAATTATGAGAAACCTACATCGAACTATAACCAATCCCCCTGTACACTACACGCATGAACGCACGCACCTTTAACTAAGCAAGATGTGTAAACTTAAAAAACGAAATTTATGCTTACCTGATAAATCTATTTATTTATGGGCATGGAGAGTCCTCAATTTCATTCCAATTACTAGTGGGATATTCAACTCCTGGCGAGCAGGAGGAGGCAAAGAGCACCACATCACAGCTGTTAAGTGTCACTTCCCTTATCCATAACCCCAGTCATTCGACCGAAGGGAAATGGAAAAAGAAGATAACACAAGTGTATAGAGGTGCCTGAGGTTTCTACAAAAAAAACTGCCGTCTTTAATTTAAATAAGGGTGGGTCGTGGACTCTCCATGCCCGGAAAGAAATTTATCAGGTAAGCATAAATTTTGTTTAATTTCCTATGGCATGGAGAGTCCACGATTTCATTCCATTTACTAGTGGGAAACAAGACCCAAGCTAGAGGACACAGAATGAAAGGGAAGGAGAACAAGACAGGCGGACCTAAACAGAAGGCACCATCACTTGAACTTTTCTCCCATAGGAAGCATCAGCCAAGGCAAACGTATCAAATTTGTAGAATTTGGAAAAGGTATGCAAAGAGGAACAAGTGGCCACTTTGCAAATTTGCTCAACAGATGCTTCATTTTTGAAAGCCCAGGAAGAATAGACAGCCCTAGTGGAATGAGCCGTAATTTTCTCAGGAGGCTGCTGTCCAGCTGTCTCATAAGCTAACTGGATAACACTTCTCAACCAGAGAGAAAGAGTAGTAGAAGTGGCCATCTGACCCTTATGCTTACCAGAGAAAACAATGAACAGGGCAGAAGATTGCCAAAAATCTTTAGTAGCTTGCAGGTAAAATTTTAGAGCACACACAAAATCCAGGTTATGCAAAAGACGTTTCTTCTGGGAAGGATTGGGACAAAAAGAAGGAACAACAATTTCCTGATTAATATTGCGATCCGAAACTACTTTAGGAAGAAATCCCAGTTTAGTACGAAGAACTGCCTTATCCACATGAAAAATAAGGTAAGGGGAATCGCGCTGAAGAGCCGAAAGCTCAGAAACAATTTAATATCAGAAGAATGCATCGACTCAAACGGAGCCTGTTGCAAAACTTTAAGAACAAGATTAGGGCCCCAAGGAGGAGCAACAGGTTTAAACACAGGCCTGATTTTGACCAGGGCATGAACAAAAGATTGAACATCTGGCAGATCTGCCAGATGTCTGTGCAAAAGAATGGACAGTGCAGAAATCTGTGAGAGATCTGAGTGGTCTCCGTTCCATTGACTGAGCATGCATAGCTGTAGAGGTCTCAGATGGAACCGAGCAAATGGAATGATGTCCATGGAAGAAACCATCAGACCAATCACCTTCATGCATTGAGCCACTGATGAATGGATAGAAGACGGAAGAGACTGGCAAGAAGCAAGAACTTTTGATTTCCTGACATCTGGCAGAAAAATTTTCATGGATAGAGAATCTATAATTGTTCCCAAGAAACACATTTTTAGAATCATTATTGAATTGTACCAATGCATATAAACTTTATAATAACGCAATAAATTGTTTTTGTATTATAAATATTGTAGTCTTCTGGATATTCTGTTACAATTCTAGGTATCTTAGGCTTTGTTTAGCGCCCTCCTAAATACTTTTTATACACTTGCAGCTACACAGCATAGTGGAAACTGTGTTGTTTAGGGGTGGTTTGATACGAATTTCGTTCAGTGCTTTTACTAGTTTAAGTGTTTCCCAAGAAACCCACTCTGGTATCTGGAACTAGGGAACTCTTTTCCAGATTCACTTTCCACCCGTGGGAACATAGAATAGACAACAGCATCTCTGAATGAGATATTGCTAGCTGAAAAGATGACACTTGAACCAAGATGTCATCCAGGTAAGGCGCCACCGCTATTCCCTGAGATCTGACCACCGCCAAAAAAGCCCCTAGAAACTTTGTAAAGATTCAAGGAGCTGTACCAAGGCCAAAAGGAAGGGCAACAAACTGGAAATGCTTGTCCAGAAATGCAAACCTCAGAAACTGGTGATGTTCCCTGTAAATGGGAACATGAAGATACGCGTTCTTCAGATCTATGGTTGTCATGAACTGACCCTCTTGGACCAAGGGAATAATGGAACCAATAGTTTCCATTTTGAAGTACGGAACCTTGAGGAATTTGTTGAGACACATTAGGTACAGGATGGAACGGAAAGTTCCCTCCTTTTTAGGAACCACAAAGAGATTTGAATAAAATCCTTGACCCTGTTCCTCTACGGGAACTGGAACAATCACTCCCAGGGAAGATAGGTTATTTACACAGTTTAAGAAGGCCTCTCTCTTTATCTGGTTTGCAGATAACCTTGACAGGATAAATCTGCCCCGGGGGGGGGGGGGGGCAAGACTTGAATCCTATTCTGTATTCTTGAGATATTATCTCCACTGCCCAAGGATCTGGGATATCGTGAATACAAGCCTGACGAAAAAAGGAAAGCCTGACGAAAAAAGGAAAGCCTGACGAAAAAAGGAAAGCCTGCCTCCCACTTGATCCGGAAATGGACCGGGGGTGGCCCCTTCATGCTAATTTAGAATCAGCTGAAGACTTCTTGACTTGTTTCCACTTATTCCATGGCTGACTAGACCTCCAAGGAGGTCCTGGGTTGCTCCGGCTCGGAAGAGGAAAACTTTTGTCCCTTGAAGTTACGAAAGGAACAAAAATTAGAATTAGGTCTTTTCTTCTTGTCCTGAGGTAGGAAAGATCCCTTTCCAATGAGAATTTCGGAAATGATCTCAGCCAGACCAGGACCAAATAAAGTCTTGCCTTTAAAAGGTAAAGACAGAAGTTTGGATTTGGATAATACATCCGCAGACCAAGATACTAACCATAGAGCTAAGCGAGTTAGAACTGCAAGGCTAGAAATCTTAGCTCCCAGTCTAACCCCTTGCATGTTGGCATCACAGATAAAAGTATTAGCTAACTTAATTGCCTTTATCCTATCCTGGATCTCCTCTATAGTGGTCTCTTCTGAAATAAGGTCAGACAAGGCATCGCACCAATAAGATGCTGCTTCTGCAACCGTAGCAATACTTGCAACTGGTTGCCACTGTAGTCCCTGATGTATGTACATCTTCCTTAAGTAAGCCTCCAGCTTCTTATCCATGGGAACCTTGAAAGAACAACTATCCAAAATTTAGTTCTCTTGGCTAGGGTAGAGATAGCTCCCTCTACCTTGGGCACTGTACGCCACGAGTCACATATAGAGTCTGCAACAGGAAACATCTTTTTAAAAACAGGGAACGGGGAAAAAGGAATCCCTGAGCAATAATTTCAGACAAATGGTCTGAAAAAAAAAATTTCCACAGATGAAGGAACATCATACACTCTGTTTAGTTTACTAGACTTTTAAGGGAACTCAGCGACATAGGAGTTGGAATCGTCCAAAGTAGCAAGGACTTCCTTCAAAAGTAACCCGGAGGTGTTCTAGTTTAAATCTAAAATTAACCTTCTCTGAATCTGGAGATTTTTCCACTATAGAGTCAGAGTCTGAGATCTCGCCCTCAGAAGCCACTGAGGTATCACCATCATCAGATAACAGAGAGACTGACTAAGGCAGTCTTAGCGGAGTCAGAACCCTTACTGAGAGAAATATTTTTAGATTTCCTCTTCCTCTTACCAGAAACGGGAAAGGCTGATAATGCTGCAGAAACCATAGAAGTTATCTGCGTGGCAAAATCCCCTGGTAAATAAACACCCCCAGGAGGATGCTGAGAGGAAGCGTAGGGCACTGCATGTGAAACAGCTAAGGCTTGGGATGTTTGAGGAGAAAGATGAGGCATGTCATGAACAACATTATCCTGAGAGACATATTGCTCAAAAGGGTTAAATTTATCTCTAGACCTTAGTGTTTTAGATAATAATTAACAAAATTGCACAGGAGGAACAATCTGAGCCTCCAAGCAAAGTAAACATTTTTCAAAAGTAACAGGTAAATCTTGTTCTGTGTCCATAACAACAGAATTAATTCCCACTACAATTAATTTATTCCACCTCCCGTCCCCCAGTACGATATACTAAGTTTTTACAGAAGTCTTTACTTAACAAAAAATGTATTAGGCTATTCAGAAAAAAACCTCTATAACCTCATTCTGACTGACGAGTCTTACCACACCGGGACCAGGAGGAGCCACTAGTAATGAAAAAAATATTCTTTAGTAATGAGAAGAATCCTTTCCTTCCCCACAGACGATCTGATCGTCAAAATGCCAACCACTATTTAAGCTGAAAGGTGAACAAAGCTCTGCTCTTCAAGATGACTGTAAAAGACGGAAGAGCGGAGAGTCATGTGATCGGACCAGATAAAAAGAAACTGTGCCACTAGTAATAAAAGCATACGTTTCTGAAGCGATCCGTTAAACAAAATAAGGGACCAAATAAAGTTTAACTATGTCCCTTGATGCTTGATAAAAGAATAATAAAATGTATAACACCCCTCATTAACCCATTAGCCAGTCTCACGAATCCTCAATTAAAGGGTAAAATCATTAACCCCTTATGTCATTTAAATAAATACAATATACAAAAATGGGCCTGCAATGCTGCCCAGATAAAATCACTGAATAAAGGGATAAATTATGTCCCAAAATGTAATCCACCTGAGGCATTAACTTCTAAAGTGCTGTCCTTCAGTACCTAGAAGGCAAAAGCACTTACATGTGGATCCAGCTGCAGGGCAGGAACAGCTTCTTAGGTGTGACAGATACTCCACTCTCTGCCAGGGACATGTAGAAAAATAAAAAAACAGAGTAACCAACCCTGGTTTTCTATAAACGGGTAGCAATGGTGTTAGAATTAAAGCAAAGACCACTTTGCCACCTTCTAACTGCTAAAAGCCACCATTACTCTTACTAAAGAGATTGAGAGATTGACATGGACACAGCTCTACCCCAATCCTTGCTTGCAGGGAAAAGTACCCATTAAAGGATTAAATATCTTCAGACACATCTTCGCAGGTCATGCCAATGATAGAGACAAAGAATGACTGGGGATTATGGGTAAGGGAAGTGACACTTAACAGCTCTGTTGGGGTGCTGTTTGCCTCCTCCTGCTGGCCAGGAGTTGAATATCCCACTAGTAATTGGAAAGAAATAGAGAGTATTCAGTATTCCATGAAACTTGTATGTTTACTATAAATACTAATGTACTAGTGAAAACATTTAACAGGGCATGAAACCCTAAAAAAATATTTCCTGTTTCAGATAGAGAATAAGATTTTAAATAATTGCACAATTTACTGCTATTATCTAATTTGCTTTATTCTCTTGGTATCCTTTGTTGAACAGCAATGCACATAGGTGAGCCAATAACATAAGGTATATATATATACATCCACCAATCAGCAGCTCCTAAGCCTATCTAGGTATGCTTTAAAACAAAAGAGAATTAAACAAATTTTATAATAGAAGTAAATTGGAAAGTTGTTTAAAATAACATGCTTTATCTGAATTGTGAAAGAAAATATTTGAGTTTCATGTCCCTTTAAGTTTTTATGACCAGGAAAGAAGTCGGGAACTCTTAATTGCTGTTGGAGGTTCAATGAACTGTCATCTAAAAGACTTTATTTTTCACATAAAAAATATCCAGTGTTTCACATGATAGAACTTTAAAACTTCCTCGTTCCCTTTATATCTATTTATATTATAACTAATTTGAGGTTGGTGATCAAGTTGCAGGCTTCCTAGAGTACAGCATGTTTTTTTAGACAGATTGCCTTCTGTTACTGGGTGTTCAACTCCATCACAAGGATTAAACAAGAAGCCAAAGGTGCACTCCAATTCTGCTTCAGATGAAGGTATAGCAAGTGACTGGATCATACCTGTGTATGTGTACTACTGATTAGCTTAGCAGCTGTATCCTCATCTGGAGTAGTACAGAAAGAAAACTATGTATTAAGCTTAACAGTGGTTAAAAACATAGTAAAAAAAAGAACTTTGTTTAATAAATGCTCTAATGATATACTATGTCCCTTTAACTCTTTTCTATCCAAAGGGACACTGCAATTTAAAATGTGTTTACCTAATAATTTGTTATACCTACTTTAGAGTATTAAATGTATGATAAATTGCCCATTCATGTTTATTTTTATATTTGAAATAGCTGGTTTTGCACAAAACCAGTTGTTCTCAAGGACATAAGCATACAAATGCAGACCTGCTAATACTATCTATGTCTAAACATACCTGGGTATTAAAAGGGGGATCATTTTGTAGTACAATCTCTCTTTTACTTGGTTTTGTTACATACTAAAAAATGAAAACATAAATTCCCATTCCAATGCTTCTGTATTTCTGTGCATTAGAAATAAATGGGTTTTCAGTGGGTGTTTAAATTTAAAGACATTCCATTCATTTGAAATCCCCACATAAAGCCTTTTGTAGGAAGCTTTCAAATACACTTGTGGTGCATTAACACATTCTATAGGTATTTTAACACTGTAAACCAATCAAAAAACACCTTTCCAGCAGTTTATTGCATACATTTTTAACTTAACTTATTCTGAGAAGCAGTTCTTGGCTATTTGCATGACTCAAAGTTTTGATTCCCAGTTCACAAGTCAATAAAGCACAGTTGTTTCCAAGATTAATTATTTATACATAAAAAGTATTTGAAACTCTGAAATACATTAAAAAGGTAACTAAAACCAAATGTTTTCTTTCATAATTTAGATAGAGCATGCAATTTTAAGCAACTTTTTAATTTATTCCTATTATAAAATTTTCTTCGTTCTCTTGCTATCTTTTTTTTAAAAGCAGGAATGTAAAGCATTTTTTACCATTTTAGGTTCAGAACTCTGGATAGCGTTTGCTGATTGTTGGCTACATTCAGCCAACCAATAAGCAAGCGTAACCCAGGTTCTGAACGAAAAATGGGCCGGCTCCTAAACTTTACATTCCTGCTTTTTAAATAGAGATAGCAAGAGAACGAAAAACAATTGATAATAGGAGTAAAAAAAAAAGAAAGAAAAAAAAAATCACATTAGCTTGCATACAATGAGTTTGAATGGAAATTCTAAAAGATCAGAATGAAGTCCATAAGCATGTGGGGAATTCTAAAAACTTGACAAATTGTTTATTCACCGATTCCTAAAAAAACAAATGTGGATAGTACTGAAAATGTAAACAAGCCAATATGCACATAAAAATGACTGACATTTAGATAATAATCATCAAATGATGCTATATTTCCCACATTTCTTGGAAACCATGGAGGCTGAATTAAAGGAATAGTAAACACCAAAAATGTTATTGTTTAAAAAACATAATTTATGCTTACCTGATAAATTTATTTCTCTTGTAGTGTATTCAGTCCACAGGTCATCCATTACTTATGGGATATATTCCCTTCCCAACGGGAAGTTGCAAGAGGATCACCCAAGCAGAGCTGCTATATAGCTCCTCCCCTCACATGTCATATCCAGTCATTCGACCGAAACAAGACAAGAAAGGAGAAACCATAGGGTGCAGTAGTGACTGGAGTTTTAATTAAATTTTAGATCTGCCTTAAAAAGACAGGGCGGGCCGTGGACTGAATACACTACAAGAGAAATAAATTTATCAGGTAAGCATAAATTATGTTTTCTCTTGTTAAGTGTATTCAGTCCACGGGTCATCCATTACTTATGGGATACCAATACCAAAGCCAAAGTACACGGATGATGGGAGGGACAAGGCAGGAACTTAAACGGAAGGAATCACTGCCTGAAGAACCTTTCTCCCAAAAACAGCCTCCGAAGAAGCAAAAGTGTCAAATTTTGAAAATTTTGAAAAAGTGTGAAGCGAAGACCAAGTTGCAGCCTTGCAAATCTGTTCAACAGAGGCCTCATTCTTAAAGGCCCAGGTGGAAGCCACAGCTCTAGTGGAATGAGCTGTAATTCTTTCAGGGGGCTGCTGTCCAGCAGTCTCATAGGCTAAACGTATTATGCTACGAAGCCAAAAGGAGAGAGAGGTGGCCGAAGCTTTTTGACCTCTCCTCTGACCAGAGTACACGACAAACAGGGAAGAAGTTTGACGAAAATCTTTAGTTGCCTGTAAATAGAACTTCAGGGCACGGACTACGTCCAGATTATGCAAAAGTCGTTCCTTCTTTGAAGAAGGATTAGGACATAATGATGGAACAACAATCTCCTGATTGATATTCCTGTTAGAAACTACCTTAGATAAAAACCCAGGTTTAGTACGCAGAACTACCTTGTCTGAATGGAAAATCAGATAAGGAGAATCACAATGTAAGGCCGATAACTCAGAGACTCTTCGAGCCGAGGAAATAGCCATCAAAAACAGAACTTTGCAAGATAAAAGCTTAATATCAATGGAATGAAGGGGTTCAAACGGAACCCCTTGAAGAACTTTAAGAACCAAGTTTAAGCTCCACGGAGGAGCAACAGTCTTAAACACAGGCTTAATCCTAGCCAAAGCCTGACAAAAAGCCTGGACGTCTGGAACTTCTGCCAGACGTTTGTGTAAGAGAATAGACAGAGCAGAAATCTGTCCCTTTAACGAACTAGCAGATAAGCCCTTTTCTAAACCCTCTTGTAGAAAGGACAATATCCTAGGAATCCTAACCCTACTCCATGAGTAACCCTTGGATTCGCACCAATATAAATATTTACGCCATATCTTATGGTAAATTTTTCTGGTAACAGGCTTCCGTGCCTGTATTAAGGTATCAATAACTGACTCCGAGAAGCCACGCTTTGATAGGATCAAGCGTTCAATCTCCATGCAGTCAGCCTCAGAGAAATTAGATTTGGATGTTTGAAAGGACCTTGTATTAGAAGGTCCTGCCTCAGAGGTAGAGACCATGGTGGACAGGACGACATGTCCACTAGGTCTGCATACCAGGTCCTGCGTGGCCACGCAGGCGATATCAGAATCACCGATGCTCTCTCCTGTTTGATCTTGGCAATCAGTCGAGGTAGCATCGGAAATGGAGGAAACACATAAGCCATGTTGAAGACCCAAGGGGCTGTCAGAGCATCTATCAGCGCCGCACCCGGGTCCCTGGACCTGGATCCGTAACAAGGAAGCTTGGCGTTCTGGCGAGACGCCATGAGATCCAGATCTGGTTTGCCCCAACGATGAATCAGTTGAGCGAAGACCTCCGGATGAAGTTCCCACTCCCCCGGATGAAAAGTCTGGCGACTTAGAAAATCCGCCTCCCAGTTCTCCACGCCTGGGATGTAGATCGCTGACAGGTGGCAAGAGTGAGACTCTGCCCAGCGAATTATCTTTGAGACTTCCAACATCGCTAGGGAACTCCTGGTTCCCCCTTGATGGTTGATGTAAGCCACAGTCGTGACGTTGTCCGACTGAAATCTGATGAACCTCAGTGTTGCTAACTGAGGCCAAGCTAGAAGAGCATTGAATATTGCTCTCAACTCCAAAATATTTATTGGGAGGAGTTTCTCCTCCTGAGTCCATAATCCCTGAGCCTTCAGGGAGTTCAAGACTGCGCCCCAACCTAGAAGGCTGGCATCTGTTGTTACAATTGTCCAATCTGGCCTGCGAAAGGTCATCCCCTTGGACAGATGGACCCGAGAAAGCCACCAGAGAAGAGAATCTCTGGTCTCTTGATCCAGATATAGTAGAGGGGACAAATCTGAGTAATCCCCATTCCACTGACTTAGCATGCATAATTGCAGAGGTCTGAGATGCAGGCGCGCAAATGGTACTATGTCCATTGCCGCTACCATTAAGCCGATTACTTCCATGCACTGAGCTACTGACGGGCGTGGAATGGAATGAAGGACACGGCAAGCATTTAAAAGTTTTAATAACCTGGCCTCCGTCAGGTAAATTTTCATTTCTACAGAATCTATCAGAGTCCCTAGAAAGGAGACTCTTGTGAGTGGTGATAGAGAACTCTTTTCCACGTTCACCTTCCACCCATGCGACCTCAGAAATGCCAGAACTATCTCTGTATGAGACTTGGCAATTTGAAAACTTGACGCTTGTATCAGAATGTCATCTAGGTACGGAGCCACCGCTATGCCTCGCGGTCTTAGCACCGCTAGGAGTGAGCCCAGAACCTTTGTAAAAATTCTCGGGGCCGTAGCTAACCCGAAGGGAAGAGCTACAAACTGGTAATGCCTGTTTAGAAAGGCAAATCTTAGGTACCGATAATGATCTTTGTGAATCAGTATATGAAGGTAGGCATCCTTTAAGTCTACTGTGGTCATGTATTGACCCTCTTGGATCATGGGTAGGATGCTTCGAATAGTTTCCATTTTGAATGATGGAACTCTTAGGAATTTGTTTAAGATTTTTAGGTCCAAGATTGGTCTGAAGGTTCCCTCTTTCTTGGGAACCACAAACAGATTTGAGTAAAACCCTTGCCCTTGTTCCGTCCGCGGAACTGGGTGGATCACCTCCATTACTAAGAGGTCTTGCACACAGCGTAGAAATGACTCTTTCTTTATTTGGTTTGCTGATAACCTTGAAAGATGAAATCTCCCTTGTGGAGGAGAAGCTTTGAAGTCCAGAAGATATCCCTGAGATATGATCTCCAACGCCCAGGGATCCTGGACATCTCTTGCCCAAGCCTGGGCGAAGAGAGATAGTCTGCCCCCCACTAGATCCGTTTCCGGATCGGGGGCCCTCTCTTCATGCTGTCTTAGGGGCAGAAGTAGGCTTTCTGGCCTGCTTGCCCTTGTTCCAGGGCTGGTTAGCTTTCCAGCCCTGTCTGTAACGAGCAACAGGTCCTTCCTGTTTTGGAGCGGAGGAAGTTGATGCTGCTCCTGCCTTGAAGTTACGAAAGGCACGAAAATTAGACTGTTTGGCCTTTGATTTGGCCCTGTCCTGAGGAAGAGTATGACCCTATCCTCCAGTAATGTCAGCAATAATTTCTTTCAAGCCGGGCCCGAATAAGGTCTGCCCTTTGAAAGGAATATTAAGCAATTTAGATTTAGAAGTCACGTCAGCTGACCAGGATTTAAGCCATAGCGCTCTGCGCGCCTGGATGGCGAATCCGGAGTTCTTAGCCGTTAGTTTGGTTAAATGTACAACGGCATCAGAAACAAATGCATTAGCTAGCTTAAGTGCTTTAAGCTTGGCCATAATCTCATCCAATGGAGCTGTGCGAATGGCCTCTTCCAGAGACTCAAACCAGAATGCCGCAGCAGCAGTGACAGGCGCAATGCATGCAAGGGGCTGTAAGATAAAACCTTGTTGAACAAACATTTTCTTAAGGTAACCTTCTAATTTTTTATCCATTGGATCCGAAAAAGCACAACTATCCTCCACCGGGATAGTGGTACGTTTAGCTAAAGTAGAAACTGCTCCCTCCACCTTAGGGACCGTCTGCCATAAGTCTCGTGTGGTGGCATCTATTGGAAACATTTTTCTAAATATCGGAGGAGGGGAAAAGGGCACACCGGGTCTATCCCACTCCTTGCTAATAATTTCTGTAAGCCTTTTAGGTATAGGAAAAATGTCAGTACACACCGGTACCGCAAAGTATCTATCCAACCTACATATTTTCTCTGGAATTGCAACCGTGTTACAATCATTTAGAGCCGCTAATACCTCCCCTAGCAATACACGGAGGTTCTCAAGCTTAAATTTAAAATTAGAAATCTCTGAATCCGGTCTCCCTGGATCAGATTCGTCACCCACAGAATGAAGCTCTCCGTCCTCATGTTTTGCAAATTGTGACGCAGTATCAGACATGGCTCTCACATCATCAGTGCGCTCTGTCCTTAACCCAGAGCTATCGCGCTTGCCTCTTAATTCAGGCAATTTAGATAACACCTCTGTCATAACAGCAGCCATGTCTTGCAAAGTGATTTGTATGGGCCTCTCTGATGTACTTGGCGCCACAATATCACGCGCCTCCTGAGCGGGAGGCGAAGGTACTGACACGTGAGGAGAGTTAGTCGGCATAACTTCCCCCTCGTTGTCTGGTGATAATTTCTTTACAGATAAAATTTGACTTTTATTCAAAGTGACATCAATACATTTAGTACACATATTTCTGTGGGGCTCCACATTGGCCTTCAAACATAGTGAACAAACAGATTCAGCTGTGTCAGACATGTTTAAACAGACTAGCAATGAGACTAGCAAGCTTGGAAAATCCTTTCAAATAAGTTTACAAGCAATATAAAAAATGCTACTGCGCCTTTAAGAAGCACAAAAAATCGTCACAGTTGAAATAACAATGAACCAAATCAGTTATAGCAACCAAATTTTCACAGTAAATGTATTAAGTTAGCAAAGCATTGCACCCACTAGCAAATGGATGATTAACCCCTTAATACCCAAAAACGGATAATCAATTTAACAATTAACGTTTTTATCACAGTCAAACACACTGTCACAGGTCTGCTGTGACTGATTACCTCCCTCAAAATGAATTTTGAAGACCCCTGAGCTCTCTAGAGACGTCCTGGATCAAGGAGGAAGAAGCAGGAAGACTGTAACTGAATTTTTACTGCGCAAAAATGCGCTAAAATAGGCCCCTCCCACTCATATTACAACAGTGGGAAACCTCAGTTAACCGTTTCTATGTAGAAATAAACGACAGCCATGTGGAAAATCATGCCCCAAAAGATTTATCACCAAAGTACCTCACAAAAAACGAATAACATGCCAGTAAACGTTTTAAACATGCACTTTAAAAGTTAGGTAGTGTTATTAATAAGCCTGCTACCAGTCGCTTCTACTGCAGTTAAGGCTCATACATTACTTCAGTATTAACAGTATTTTCTTAGTCAAATTCCATTCCTTAGAAAATTACTTATTGTACATACATTCATCAGCCTGATACCAGTCGCTACTGCATTTAAGGCTGTACTTACATTGCATAGGTATCAGCAGTATTTTCTTAGTCAATTCCATTCCTTAGAAAAATAATTTACTGCACATACCTTGTTTGCAGGATTCCCCACACGCTATTCCCTTTCTGAAAGTTACCCCACTGCTCAGAATGTGCGAGAACAGCCAGTGGATCTTAGTTACTTCTGCTAAGATCATAGAAAACGCAGGCAGATTCTTCTTCCAAATACTGCCTGAGAACAAACAGCACACTCCGGTGCCATTTAAAATAACAAACTTTTGATTGAAGAAATAAACTAAGTATAAAAAACACCACAGACCTCTCACAACGTCCTATCTAGTTGAGTTGCAAGAGAATGACTGGATATGACATGTGAGGGGAGGAGCTATATAGCAGCTCTGCTTGGGTGATCCTCTTGCAACTTCCTGTTGGGAAGGGAATATATCCCATAAGTAATGGATGACCCCTGGACTGAATACACTTAACAAGAGAAAGATAGATAAT
The DNA here is from genome assembly GCF_027579735.1 of Bombina bombina. NCBI lineage: Eukaryota > Metazoa > Chordata > Amphibia > Anura > Bombinatoridae > Bombina > Bombina bombina. Next base: position 601,050,360 of record NC_069502.1, read on the forward strand.
CCATTTATTTACCATTCCCCAGTTTTGCATAACCAACACTGTTATAGAAATATACTTTTTACCTCTGTAATTACCTTGTATCTAAGCTTCTGCAGACTGCCTCCTTATCTCAGATCTTTTGAGAGACTTGCATTTCAGGCAATTAGTGCTGACTCGTAAATAACTTCACGTGCCCGAGCACAGTGTTATCTATATGAACTAACACCCTCTAGCTGTGAAAAACTGTCAGATGCATTCAGATGAGAGGTGGCCTTCAAGGGCTTAGAAATTAGCATATGAGCCTACCTAGGTTTAGCTTTCAACTAACAATAACAAGAAAGCAAACCAAATTTGATGATAAAAGTAAATTAGAAAGTTGTTTAAAATTACATGCCCTATCTGAATCATGAAAGTTTAATTTGGATTGTACTATCCCTTTAATAAGCCTATTTAAAGGGACAGTCTACTCCAACATTTTTATTGTTTAAAAAGATAGATAATCCCTTTATTACCCGTTCCCCAGTTTACCTCTGTGATTACCTTGTATCTAAGCCTCTGCAGACTGGCCCCTTATTTCAGTTCTATTTACAGACTTGCATTTTAGCTAATTAGTGCTGACTCATGAAAAACTCCACAGGAGTGAGCACAATGTTATCTATATGGCACACATGAACTAGCAGTGTGTTGATGTGAAAAGCTATAAAAATGCCCTGAGAAAAAGACAGCCTGCAGGGGCTTAGAAACAGGCAGAAATTTTGAGGTTTAAAGATTATAATTAATATAACTATGTCGGATGTGCAAAGTTTTGGAATGGGTAGTAAAGGCGTTCTCTATCTTTTTAAACAATGAAACATTTGGAGTAGGGGAGAGGAGCCAACTTCTGAAGCGGATAGACGTGCACTGAGGTAGCTCCTGATCTTAACATAGATATTAGGGATATCAAAATTTGTAAACTATACTCTGAATCCCTATTTGAAACTCTCCCTCCCAAGAAATTTGGTGACTTTGGAAGCACTCACTTGGTCCGTTTCTGTCCTATGTTCTCCAGCAACACCACAAAGCCGGCAAGAAAATATGTCTGCATGAAAGCTGTAGCAGCCTGGTTAAGGTGACTGCCTGCTTCGAGGATAAGGCTGCCGTGTAACTTTCCCCCCAACTGTTGGGAAGATGCCAATAGAGCTACGATTATTTCCTTCTACACCAATACTACTAAGAGTAGCTAACTATAATCTGTGCTATAATGGAGGAGCTTTGTAACACTGTAGATACCGTACTACAGCAGGTTTTTAAGAGGGAGCTCTCTAAACTGATTGCTGATCAGTTCTACCCTCAGCACACTGACAACACAAATAGTGAATTACGGGAGATAGTGATGGGACATACAGTGGATATAAAAAGTCTACACACCCATGTTCACGATGGATTGTATATTTGGTAGTGTTGTGTCTATTCTAGTTGTCCCCACAGGTATAAGGTTGGACAGCCACCTGCTAATAACATGTATGCCCTCTTAAGAGAACAAAGACGCTGCTTCTTTATATTGTATCATCCCTATGGTATATGTGTACAGTCAAGTATATGTTGTAGAAATTGTTGAGATTGTAAGATAATTAAACATAGTACATAGTTCAGCCTTTTTAACAATGCCTATAATTTCAATAACAAATAATGCTTCGGTACGGTATTTTTTTTTTTTTTTTAAGGTCTTCAATGTGTTCTGGGTGGTCAATATAACTGTATATTATTTATTATATGCTTTCTCACAATTTTTCGGGTAGATATTCTGGGATCCCTTCATGTGTTCATTATCATGTGATACATACTAATATATTGACCCTAATTTAAAGTTTAGGGCTATATTTTTTGTAAGAGACCCAATTATAGAACTGAGTCAGAGAACCCTATACACCCTAAATATCTTTACGGAAGTTCCTAGATGATTATAATTTGCATTTTACTGCGGAAATATAGTTAAAGGGACAGTCTACACCAGAATTGTTATTGTTTAAAAAGAAAGATAATCCCTTTTTTTTTACCAATTCCCCAGTTTTGCATAACCAACACAGTTATATTTATACATTTTTTACCTCTGTGATTATCTTGTATCTAAGCCTCTGCAAACTGCCCCTTTATTTCAGTTCTTTTGACAGACTTGCAGTTTAGCCAATCAGTGATGGCTCCCAGGTAACTTCATGTGCATGAGCACAGTGTTATCTATATGAAAAACATGAACCAACACCGTCTAGTGGTGAAAAACCTGTTAAAATGCATTCTTAAAGGGCCACTAAACTCAAAATCTTTCTTTCGTGATTCAGATAGAACATACAAATTTAAACAACATTACAATTTACTTCTATTATTTATTTTGCTTAATTTTTTAGATATCCTTATTTGAAGAAAAAGCAATGCACATGGGTGAGCCAATCACATGAGGCTTATATGTGCAGCAACCAATCAGCAGCTACTGAGCATATCTAGATATGCTTTTCAGCAAAGAATATCAAGAGAATAAAACAAATTAGATAATAGAAGTAAATTAGAAAGATGTTTAAAAATGCATTCTCTTTCTAAATCATGAAAGAAAAAATGTGGGTTTCATGTCCCTTTAAGAGGCGGCCTTCAAGATCTAAGAAATTAGCATATGAACCTCCTAGGTTAAGCTTTCAACTAAGAATACCAAGACAACAAAGAAAAATTGGTGATAAAAGTAAATTGGAAGATTGTTTAAAATTACATGCCCTATCTGAATCATGAAAGTTTTTTTTGGACTAGACTGTCCCTTTAATAACTCTATGGATTCCTAGATAGATTTACCAGATGCCCTACGCTAATACCCAACTGAGTATGACACAGTACAATCAGTATACAAGTCTTTTTAGCTCATACCACAACGTTGGCGACGGCCTTTCACACATGCATGGGACATTCATGTATTTAATACATGTTGTAAGTAATGCTAAGTTTTATATAGAGGCCCTTATTACTTGTAATGTGTTCAATCCTCCAATCCCTATCTGATTTATTCCAGTCACTACTCTATCAATATTTGAGCCATTTCTCTAACTGTCCCCTCATACTATATGTAGCAAATACCTACTAACGGTCCAAGAGAGGCCCTATAGACTTGAAACTTGCTATGGGGCCCCTATAAATTCCCCTCACTAATATTTATTAATGTTGGAGGTACAAGAGAGACCTCTACTGTTTGTTTGGGGATTCACTGTTTATAAGGTTTTATAATTTACAATAGGGGTCAAGTGTGGCTCTTATATTTTTCTATAGGTTAAGAAAAACTATTAGATCTTGGTATATATATATATATATATATATATATATACTGTATATATATATATATATATATATATATATATATATATATATATATATATATATATATATATATATATATATATATATATACAAAATAAGAAGAAAGAGGTTCCCCTCTGAGACCCAAGAATGGCATCCCAGTGTTCACGATGGCCCTACATTGTTATACAAAGGTCCAAAGGTGGCTTTATATGCTATTTAGAGGGTCTCCATTACAACAGGCTAGCTTATATCCCTTAACATTGTCAGATGAACATGTTTTCTATTTGTTGCTTAGCATCTATTAATTATCTGTCTGGAAACAATTTCATTGTATAGATTTTACTGACATGCTTTGATTGTTATCCTTGACTTGAAAAGTTGGTGTTTATATATATATATATATATATATATATATATATATATATATATACACACCTTGATTGGAGGTACATTTCTAGTGCATCTGACCAAGTGGAACAAGCCCACGTACCACGTCAAGGTCTTTCCCAAAACTTGTGTCCCTAATACAGCCATACAATGCTAACTCTTAATCAAACAAACTGGGAACAAGTCAAGGGTTCACCCTAGTCATATACAAAATACGGAAGGGGACTGCACTCTCAGACTGGACTGGGCACACATCCTATGACCCTGCACCACAGCCCTGGGTGCTCAATAGCACTCACCGGTAGCTATACTGTCCGCAGAGACCCAGGCACTTAACCCCAGACAAGTCTGGATGCAAGGCCCATAAGGAAAATTACAAAATAAATTTAAACAACACACAGAGAAAGTCCAGCACTCACTTGCAAGCTCTCAGCTAAGATTAAAAGCAAAAATGGAAAAATTAGTTACCACATCTGGCCAAATGGGACAAGTCCAGGTACCACGTCAAGGACTCACAAACTTATGTAATCACCCTAGTCATATACAAAACACGGAAGGGACTGCACTCTAAGATTGGACGGTAACAACAAATTATTATAGCTGAAACAACGTGTATTGTTTAAAAAGCTCAGGTAGTGAGTGTATCATACATAATGAACATGAACCTAGAATGAAGCTAGATCAGTCTGAAAATGAAACAACATATGGTTGAGTGAGTTTCAAATTATATTTGTTGATAACTAAATATGTTTATTGTAACTTTGCATTCCTATATTTGAATGCAACTTTGTAGCAAATATTTTGGTCAGAACATAGATTTACTTATAAAAAACTATTTCAAAATTAACTACTAATGTTTGCTGAACTAAAAACATTTCAAAACTAGTTTATAAACATGGTCAGCATTGAGACGTGTGTGGGTGCATTTCAATTTTAAATAGAAGCATTTCTGCAATAAACTTACATTGCAAAAATTCTTGTTGTAATATGTTATTACTGGTTTTCAGTGGCACCGGTATTTAAAGGGATACTAAAAAAAATATTTCATGATTCAGATAGAGCATGCAATTTTAAGCAACTTTCTAATTTACTCCTATTATCAGTTTTTCTTTGTTCCCTTGCTATCTTTATTTGAAAAGGGAGGAGTGTAAGCATAGGAGCCAGCCCATTTTTTGTTCAGAACCTGGGTAGTGCTTGCTGATTGGTGGATTAATGTAGTCACCAATCAGCAAGTGCTAACCAGGGGTTCTGAACCAAAACCTTTAAGCTCAGATTGCTGGTGGTGGTGTTTTGTGCCTGTAAAGACTTAGTTTGTGTCATACAAGCCACTGCTGACACTCTGAGAAGGTGTGGTGTTTGAATACTGGTGCATAGGACCTCACAGCATATGTGCATATGCTGCTGAAAAACAGTAATAACTTACTAGAAGCATTTTTGCCATTGGAAGTAGATTGTGAAAAAGCACATTTCAATTTTCATCTTTCTATTCCTTTAAATAAAAAAAGTCTCCTTTCACCAGGACCCTTAAAGGGACATTAAAGGGACACTGAACCCAAATGTTTTCTTTCATGATTCAGATAGAGCATTCAATTAATTTTAATCAACTTTATAATTTACTCCTATTATCAAATATTCTTCGTTCTCTTGCTATCTTTATTTTAAAAGCAGGAATGTAAATCTTAGCAGCCAGCCCATTTTGGGTTCAGCACCATGGATAGCGCTTGCTTATTGGAGGCTTACATTTACCCAACAAAAAAGCAAGTATAACCCAGGTTCTCAACCAAAAATGGGCCGGCTCCTATGCATCACATTTCTGTTTTTAAATAAAGATAGCAAGAGAACATAGAAAAAATTGATAATAGGAGTAAATTAGAAAGTTGCTTAAAATTGCCTGCTCTATCTGAATCATGAAAGAAAACATTTGGGTTCAGTGTCCTTTTAAACAGAATGATATGTTTTGATGACAGATACGAACCATAAGCCAATAATTTCTGCCCATATCTCATATAAAGTTGAAGTGTAATTGGTTGGTATGATAGCCTTATCCTTATCCCGGCCATTCTTGAAGTGTCTCACAGTGTTTGTCTTTACCACCTCTAAAGGAAGTTAAAGGGACACAAAACCCCAAAAAATGTATTTCATGATTCAGATAGAGCATGCAATTTTAAGCAACTTTCTAATTTACTCCTAGTATAAATTTTTATTCATTCTCTGGCTATCTTTATTTGAAAAAGCAGGAATGTAAGCATAGGAGCTGGCCCATGTTTGGTTCAGCACCTGAGTAATGCCTGCTGATTGGTGGCTAAATTGGGTTTTGTGTCCCTTTAAAATTGAACTCCCATAATTCAGATACATTATACTTCTAGTATAAAATGTATTTGGTTCTCATGGTATCCCTTGTTGAATAATTAAACCTAGGTGGGTTCATCAGGAGCAGCAATGCAATACTACAGTGACAAAAGGCATATATATATATATATATATATATATATATATATATATATATATATATATATATATATATATATATATATAAATATATAGATTTTTTATGTTGTGAGTGTGTGCACTCTCACCATCCGTCAACAACTGCCAGGGTGCTATAGAGTGTTTGCAATAATTTTAGAAAGGTTAAGCACTCACTGGACTTCAGTCATCTGTGTAATAACAATTTTATTAGTGACGTTTCGGGACAAAACAGTCCCTTCCTCTGACAAACAACAACACAAAATATCAAACTTTTAAAGGTGAACAAAACCCTCCCCTCTGTGAACAACCCAATCACTGTGATCTGCGTGTGTGGTCTGGAGAACCCAGTCTCCTGATAGGTTAAGGACCAAAGGTCAATTAAATTGATAGGATAATAAACTGTCCATCACTAGTGTGTATTCGTCTATGTGCTTTAAAAGTGAACTAAAGTGAGTTAAAAAGCAAAGTTCTGGGTCAGCAACAAGAATGTATATAAATCCAGACAGCAACAGGTGTCAAAAAGGTCGAATAAGGCTGTGTGTGCAAGAATGTCACATAATGTACCTAACCAATGGCAATGATCCACACAAAAGGTGCTGACTCGAGTAGCCAATCAAGCACATACATAATGCATCCAACTCCACCCCCAGAGCCAACAGTGTCAAACACATCACCCACAACAGACCAGTCCGTCAATCCGACTTTAACACTTGTTGTGTATCAATAGAGGGTCTCATGTACAACCCCCCTGTTCATAGACACTTATGCCTAACGTATCATCAATGACATCAGTGCGATCTTGCATTGTTATCGCACAAAATGAGCAAAATCAATGTCTGGCCTGTGTGGCTATAGCCAATAGCGTCTCAGCATGGAGCCACACACCACTAATGCACCAATCACGCGCTTTGTTGACCAGCTATTGTAATCGCGCGTCAACATCCACTGATGTTGTGGTGGGGGGCCACACACCCCTAATTAGCCAATTCTGTGAGCCCAACATATAAGTTGACCTTTTTGACACCTGTTGCTGTCTGGATTTATATACATTCTTGTTGCTGACCCAGAACTTTGCTTTTTAACTCACTTTAGTTCACTTTTAAAGCACATAGACGAATACACACTAGTGATGGACAGTTTATTATCCTATCAATTTAATTGACCTTTGGTCCTTAACCTGGGTTCTCCAGACCACACACGCAGATCACAGTGATTGGGTTGTTCACAGAGGGGAGGGTTTTGTTCACCTTTAAAAGTTTGATATTTTGTGTTGTTGTTTGTCAGAGGAAGGGACTGTTTTGTCCCGAAACGTCACTAATAAAATTGTTATTACACAGATGACTGAAGTCCAGTGAGTGCTTAACCTTTCTAAAATTATATAAATATATATATATATATATATATAAATATATATACTGTATATATATATATATATGTGCATCCACCAATTGGCAACTAGCTCCCAGTAGTGCATTGTTACTGCCTACTCAGGATTATTTTCAACAAAGAATACCAAGAGAAAGAAGCAAATTTGATAATAGAAGTAAATTGGAAAGTCGTTAACAATCAAAATCATGAATGTTTCATTTTGACTTTAGTGTCTCTTTAATATACTATACAATATGATCAACTCACTCTCTTCTCTCCTCTAAGCATAAACATTAAGGTAGCAGAATCTTTGCTTGCAGGTTTTATTATTTAGATCATGTACCATTTTCGTAGCCCTCCATTTTAAAAGATTTTAGTTTGTTTATATCCTTCTGGAGATCAAGAACTGTACACAATGTTCAATAACTAGTGATCTGTAAAGTGGAATATCATCCGTTCTGTTCCTGCTGCAAATGCCTCTACTAATACAACCAAGCATTCTACTGGCCTTAACCCCTTCACTGCTAAACCTTTTTTATAGTCCTGCACTAAACTGTTTTTGAACTTATTCATATTTTAGTGAGTGACTCACACAAGTAATATATTTTTAAGCAGGCCTAGAAAATTAAGAATATACCATTTTCTTACATTTAGATTTCCTTGCATGCGAAAAGGTTGCTACAAAAATGTTGAAAAATGTATTTCATTAAATAAGATTTAAAATAGCCAGGTGGCCACTGTTGCTACTGTGATCACTGTACTAAATTGTTATCAAGGGTACCACATTTTAAAGAGGAGCCCATAAAGACTTTTGCGGATTGTAATAAAAATTAGAGGGCCCCAGGATAGAAATAAAAGCATATTGTTGCCACCACAGTGACCACCTGGCTAAATAAAGTTAAATGTCTACTATAATAAAATAAAAAAAACTTTATTGAGGGTCTGAGCAAATTTGATTTTTTTGAGTCACTAAAGGTCCCTTCCCCATTAAAACTCGATGTTCGGACTTTCATTTGTTTGTTTTTTACTTTTTGGGGGCTTGGTGCTTATCAAGACTACTACCTATTGAAACAGCAGTCGATTCTACAACCCCATCCAGCTCCCTTGTAGCTACACTAACTCTAACCCATATGATGTCACCACACATTTGTGGCAAAGTCACCAGCACTCTTAACTTGGGAGTCCCGGCCACATGGCCACCAACGATTGCTGCCTATATGTGCAAACAGTTAGCTGTTAAACTGCTGCACTACTGCATTGTTTACCAAATTCAGTTTATACAAAATAATAATTCCAAAGTCCCATTCCTCTTTTGTCAGTAAAGTATGATTGAATCAGCAATTAATCTTGACTTTTTCTTTCCTAAACGCATAGTTTCAGATTTTTTGATGTTGAACTTTAGATATCAGTCACTTATGCTACCCACCATATTTTATTTTTTATTAACTTTTTTCCAATTTTTGTATCATCTGCAAACTAACATACCTTCCTTTAAAGCCCTCTACTGATATCACTGATAAATATGTTAAACAACACAGGTCCAAGAACCGACCCCTGAGGAACACTGCTAGTAACTGTCACCTCTAATAAATGCACTCATTAATTAAGACACTCTCTTGTCTATCCTAAGGCCACCAATCCACCCACTTAACTAGACCAACACAATACAAAAAAATCAAAAGAAAATTTTCCAAAAAAATGTTCAATTATGAATAACTTAAAAAGCTTTTTAATGCACACATTTAAATTTATTTCCACTGTCCCCATAGAGGCTGGAGTGCATTCCTTAGAATTTAGAACCATGACACTCGTACATACTGCACAGGGATTGGTTGAAAAGTGCAGAAGATTACTTATAACTGACCCTAATTGGCCACAACAAGAGAGATGAGAGAGAGATAGAGATGAGATAGAGATGAGAGAGAGATAGAGATGAGAGACAGAGAGATAAAGATGAGAGAGATAGAGAGAGACATACAAGCATACATACTTTCACGATTTAACATCCCTTTCAGTTTTATGCATAATTGGAGCGTTGCATTCTGATCACATACCATCTGCTGATTGTGTGAAGAGTGCATAGTCAGGATTAATAATTTCTGAGGATAATATATCAAACCATTCCCGGACCACACCCTGACCCTGAAAAATTAATGAAAACCACATATATATTAACATAATTAAAATTTTCAATAGCATTTATAATTAACGAACATCCTGCTTATAGTAATTATAATCTACTTAGGCTACTGGAGTTATGAACATATGCTCATACAAATTTAGATCTGCAAACAGTCAAATATTTTAATGTAACAGACCTATGTTTAACATAAACATACTCTCTCAGTGTCTCAGTGTAAACCTACTCCCCTTGTGAATATAATAATATTAAATTAAAACTGTGACCTGACAATCAATAACAATTTTTAATAGTTCCTGATTACTAGAAGGGATATTGTTACTTAAAGCAGATACGTTTCACCTTTTTCACATTATAATCTATTCACACAGGGCATGTAAGCAAAATAACACTCACACACACAGTATTTTGCCAAATTATTAGACCCATTGGTCAAAAATCATAATCTTGATATTAATTGCATATTTATTCGTGTGTTGATTGATTTTTTAAAGTTTTAAAACTATTTCTTATTCCATGTTATATTGGCAACATCTGCAACTCATATTTACGTGTAATTTGTAATGATACTAAAATATTTGGTAAAATAACAAATGTATATGTTTTTAGAGATCAGTAAGCAAAGTGACTTGACGTTAAAGAAAGTCGGACAAATCAAAGGCATTTTGAAGGCAAAAACGTGTTGCAGTACAAGATTGATGAAATTATAGGGGTATCACCAGTTCTGTAAAGAATATTAAGAAGAAGAAAAAAGGATTGTGGGGGTGATTTGAACCAAAAATGGAAGAGCACTTGTTGACGACATATTGTTACTACACCAAGAACTGACCGAAGAATTCAGGGTATCTGCACTCAAAATAGGAAACTGAATGATGACGCACTGTGACATAAAGCCAAGGTCATAGGTAAGTTTTTGGATGACAATAATGTTGCAGTGCTTGATTGGCCAGGAAATTCACCAGATATGTGCTAATAAAGAAAATTTGTGAGTTCATGAAAAGACAAATTAGTAAAACTGCGCTTACCACTAAAATAGAACTCAGAGGCACTTAGCAACCATAACTTAGGAACCATAACCCAATGATAAAAACTGAGACAGCAAACTGTAGCAACAGCATGCCTCACCGTATAAAGGCACTAATTGCCGCTAAGGGTGGGCATACCGAATATTTATTTTCACTTGTCCTACTTTTGTTTTGTGGCATAAAACATGTTGATATCTGTGCATATCCTAAAAGGGCTAATTAAGTAAAAATTGTTTGCATAAAAAAATGTTTAACAAATTGCAGGCGAGTATTTCAAAATAATTTTCACAAATAAGCAAAAATAACTTACAGCCATCCTGTCTGGAGCACTGTGCTCCACCCCCACCCCTCCTTATCAGTGTTTAGACACAGTTATTGTATTTCAACTGAGTTCACAGCTTTTAGGCATGCTCCAGCAGATAATCCCTATGCATTTTTGTATTCTACCAAAGCAATAAATATAGATACAACCATAGAAGGAAATGTGGGGGGGAGTTAGAGCTTTACAATTCAGAAACTTAAAAGAAAGGGTTAATGGCGAGGCAATGCAGTATAAATTTGCAGGTAAAGTAATTAAAATACATATTATATTTTGTCTCTATACCAACTTGTTTTATGTCCTTTTAAGGCACCCTGTATGTAAACATTTAAAAATTGATAACAATTGCTTTTTAATTAAGTTATCATAACCAAAACTAAAAAAGCATTGATTTTTAAGCATGGGTCTAATAATTTGGCAAGGTACTGTATTATACAGGGGTTAAAAAATATATCCAAGTGTTACTAGTCATCTTAGTGATAAAGGATTAAAATACATTTTAGTTAACTAGGTGATCTAAGTTTGTAGCAAAAGCCATTTCCTGTTCCAAGATGACTGTTTGATGTGAATGAGAGCCCTGATCTCAACCCCATTAAACACCTTTAGGATAAACTGGAATGCCAATTGTGAGCCAGACCTTCTTGTCCAACATCGCTGCTTAACCTCACAAATGCGCTTTTGGCTGAATGAGCAAAAATTCCCTCAGACACCCTACAAAATCTTGTGGAAAGCCTTCCCAGAAGAGTTGTGGCTGTTTATGGTTGCAAAGGGTGGGCAACTCCATGTTAATGCCAACTGTTTTGGAATGGAATATCCAACAATCTCATATGGGTGATAGTTAAAGGGACATTGAACCCAATTTTTTTCTTTTGTGATTCAGATAGAGCATGCAATTTTAAGCAACTTTCTAATTTACTCCTATTATCAAATTTTCTTCATTCTCTTGGTATTTTTATTTGAAAAGCAAGAATGTAAGTTTAGAAGCCGGCCCATTTTTGGTGAACAACCTGGGTTGTTCTTGCTGATTGGTGGATAAATTCACCTACCAATAAACAAGTGCTGTCCAGGGTCTGAACCAAAATTGGCTGGCTACTTAACTAGGTGCCTTCTTTTTCAAATAAAGATAGCAAGAGAACAAAGAAAAATTGATACTAGGCGTAAATTAGAAAGTTGCTTAAAATTGCATGCTCTATCTAAATCACGAAAGAAAACTTTTGGGTTCAGTATCCCTTTAAGAGACGACATATATTGGGTGCCATCAATTTTTTTGTTTTGTGTAGAGTTTCAGGTTTTCTAATCAAACTGAAATACTCATCCTTTAGAAAAATACGTAATCAATGATTTTCAACAGAAAATCATGATTAAAAAGTCTCTGGATTTTTGTAGATAAATCATATGATACGGTTTTTTTTTCTAAAGTATTGACCCTAAATTAACAAATTCAAAAGGTATGAACAAAGCACAAATATTATGATTGAGAAATTCCCATTCTGTTTTCATTTGTAAAATGTATTTAACTCTCTAATTAAAAATAATCATTAATAAAAGTTTAATATACCATGCCTTCTTCTCCATGGAATCGTACAGCAATCCCTTGCTTAAGCTTTTCACAGTTTGATTTAAATACAACTTCACAGCTGCTCCTAAAAATAGATTCTAAAGATGTAACAAGAATTAATTGTGCTCTTAAATTATAAGGATTCTATAAGTTTTTGTTTCTCAAATGATTCATACCTCTATGGACAAGTAATATATCATTTTCATTTACAGGTCTATGCACCATATCGGAATCAGGTTGTCCAGCAAGTAAGTGTTCATAAAACCATTCACATCGTTCTTTAAATGGCTGCAAAACAAAAATATTCACATAACTTTCTCTATAACAATAAAAACATGATCTGAAATCATGAATACATCCATTAAGTGGTTCTCATATTTTAGAATATGTAACTTTTACCTTACATATAGCTGGAATGTTCATGTGTGTAAAGTACTAAAAATAATAAAACTTGTAGAATTACATTACATTCAATTTAACCCCCCTTAATGACCTCAACGTACCATCTACATTGCCGGTCGTTAACCGTTTTCTATTATACCCTCCCTTCTGCGCTATTAATAACACAATCCCCATAAAGGTTAAAGGGACAGTCAAGTATAAACTAAACTTTCATTATTCAGATAGGACTTTTAATTTTAATCAACTTTCCAATTTACTTTTATCATCAAATTTGCTTTTTTCTCTTGGTATTCTTAGTTCAAACTAAACATGGGTAGGCTCATATGCTAATTTCTAAGCCTTTGAGGGCTGCCTCTTATCACATGCTTTTTAAATCTCTTTTCAACACAAAGAGACAGAAAGTACACGTGGGCCATATAGATAACACTGTGTACAGGCACAGGGGGTTATTTAAGATCTAGCACAATACAATGCTAAATTTAAAACCAATAGATAATAAACAGTCACAGTCATGTGATCAGGGGGCTGGAAGAAGGTTCCTAGATACAAGGTAATCACAGAGGTAAAAAGTATATTAATATAACTGTGTTGGTTATGCACAACTGGGGAATGGGTAATAAAGGGATTATCTATATTTTAAAACAATAACAATTCTATGGTAGACTGTCCCTTTAAGGGGTTAATATACTATACATTTGTATTCTACATAGCACATTCTCCTTAAAAGTATGGAAGGTGTCATAGCAATCAGCTTAAAATGAACCCCTTTTTGGAACAGCGAAATTATGTCCCAAGACAAGTGAATACTAGACATGTGCATTCATTTTTGGACAAACGTAAAAATAAAATAAAATGAAAATTAAAATAATTTTTCTGTATTTTTTGCATTTGTACAAAACCAAGAATATTGGTAGTTCAAAACATCCTTATAAGGCCCCAGTAAATTCATATGACTATGAATACTATACGGCAATAAGCCTTGTAGGAGAAAAGATAACAACTGAGGGACTGTGTCTTGCGACTTATATGCCAAAAACGTCTGTGAAAAATTAGATTGCTTATCAAGCTTCAGAAATAATAGCAATATATAAAACATGCCATTGCAAATGCATGCCTGTTTAAGTTGAATAATGTTAAAAAAAGAAACCTGAGAAAGTGTGCTCTAAACAGAATGTATTGAAATAAATATTGTATTTATCAAGATCAGAAGTATGTTGCTAAAATAAAATCAAGAGTGGAACCACCACCAATGCAGTGGCACAGGGGCCCAAGTTCTGAGGGGGCCCACAGGCATAGGAACTGTGGGAGACCCATCCCCCAGATTTTATAAAATGTATTTATTTTGTTGTGCTCTTCGGCCTCCTTTTAGCAATGATACCATAGCCGTCATCTGCACTTTACACAGCAACTCGAACCTTGGCAACCAGGCCTTCAGTTCCTTCCACTCCCCAACCAGCCCCCACTGCGCAGTGATGTGTGATCCTGAATTCTGCTCCAGTACATGCACAGGGGTTGTAGCAGTAGGAAGGGCATATGCAGTCTCACAGCTATCACATCAGGGATGAACAAAGCAGCAGTCTGTTCCTTGCCACTATGCTCTCTAGTTTTACAAGGTTATGCCCCTAACTACATTTATTCAAACTTCTTAATAGGCTACCATGCCTTTAGACAGCAGAGACAACCTCTTTCAGTGTGATAAGGCTGCACCCCTTCTCCTCTAAGATCAGGTTACCTGGGGTTAAGAGAAATAAGAACAGGAGATATACATTTCCTTGTGTGTGTATGTGTGCATGTTTATGTATTAATGTACATATGTAGAATGTGGTTCCTGTATGTATGTAAGTGTGTATGTATTTAAGTGTGTGCATGTATGTGAGTGTATCTATATATCTATATATGTATAGAATTGGGTTTTATGTCCAATTAGTTAAAGGGATACTAAATCCCCCCCAAAAAATGTATGATTCGGATACAGCATGCAATTTTAAGCAACTTTGTAATTTACTACTATTATCATTTTTTCTTTGTTCTTTTGGTATCTTTATTTGAAAAAGCAGGAATGTAAGCTTAGGAGCCAGCCCATTTTTCGTTCAGCACCCTGAATAGTGCTTGCTGATTGGTGGCTACATTTGCATGCTCTATCCGAATCATGAAATAACAAATTTGGGTTTAGTATCCCTTTAAACATCTACTAGGGAATTAATTTTGAGATAAACATACTTTTAACAAAAGTCACATGGTCAAGCACATCACATAGAAAAGCAGTACATGATATATGCACTCACAATTGCAATGCACCCCACGTGTGGTGCTTAATAGGCAGGCTGGATCCTCACAGTCACTGAGCAGTGAACAAGTCTGTTGGTTTCACACAAAATGCATATGCGTTGAGCTTGCAGTACCTACTCTCAGGTTGTGTTTATTTTTATCAGTTGCCTGGTTTTACTTTGCTACCCCAGAGGCAGAACTTTTCTCCACTTTCTGCGATGAGATTTCTTTTTTATTTAAAGATTTTCTGCAGTAAAAATGTAGGTAAAAATTGCTTACAAGAATGCTTATGTTTAGGAGTCACCGCTTTTACCGACTGGAAAAGGCGAGGGGTTGAAAAAATCCCTGAGAGCCAGTCATCAATCAATGTGCTGCCACTTTATAGAGCTGCTCGTGTTTGACTTCTCTTCTAACAGTGCTTCTCTCAGGCTGCACTGTGTTGAGGAAAACTTACACAGTGCAGCCAGAGCACAACACTATTTGAATAGCCTAAAGTGGAGCAGCGCTGCAAAGTGAATGTTTTAAGAAGTCCTGCATGTGTCCCGTTCTTTCTGCAGACATGCTGCATTTTCTGCAATGACATATCGGATCACAGCATGTTCTGCCTTGGGGTTTACTACAAATAAACGTTTTGATACTTTTCAAGAGCTTTGTCTACGATTAACTTTTATTGAAGCTGCAGTTGATGCTTCAGACAGAGGCATGGTTATCTGGTACCTTGCTTCTTCACGCAACAGGTAGATACCATGCTAACGCTGAAGAGATGCAAGCATGTCTTAAAATCTGTTTAAATATGCATGCTCTATCTGAATCTGAAAGTTTAATTTATTTACATTTTACTGTCCCTTTAAACAGTTCTATTCAAGCAATAGTGCAATAATAACAACATGTTGTAACACATTATATTGCATTTTATTTTTGTGCTTTATATACTTTTATTTATTTTAGTGATACAATACACACCTTTACATTTATCTTTATGAACCTGCTATTAAGCAGCAGCTTATATATTTTACTAACAAGATATTAACAGCACCCATATCAAACAATATCATTTTTAAAACGTACAATTACATTTAAAGATAAGGATAATAGTCTGCCATATACATTAACATTGCTTCTTCTCTTGGAATGGATGTGAAAGTCTTTTAAATCATTTCATTATCTATATTCTGATGCCTCTGCTATTTATAGACATTCTGCACTGCCATCTGTGTTTTCACAGCATAATTTTTAGATTTCACAGACAAGTTATGTGATCTAAAATTGGAGCAGGTTCTAATAAATCTTCAACAGCCTCAAAATCAGAGAGACCGGGGTGCTGTCAAGGCCCACACAAACACACAGGTGCTTCTGTGTATTCATACAAAACTACCTCTATGCTTAGGTAGAGATTTACTGGCAAGTGATAAGTAATTACTGCAGGATTTTATGTTGGTTTCTTTACTCTAACCTGATTATATCTATGGTCAGATACTACAACCTTTACATGCAAAAAGCCCCAATTAACTAAAAGATGCATATCACTGCAGCACATTAGAATCTATCAGAATAAAGATATTTTTCAGTGTAATCAAAATTCATACTTTTTTTTTCTTTCACAATGTATCTGAATTAACGTCAATGGCAGATCCAGTTAAAGGGACACTCAAGTCAAAATAAACTTTTATGATTCAGAAAGAGCATGCAGTTTTAAGACACTTTCCAATTTACTTCCATGATCAAATTGTGCACAGTCTTTTTATATTCACAATTTCTGGGGAACAAGATCCTACTGAGCATGTGCACAAGCTCACACAGTGCACGTATACTAATCTGTAATTTGCTGATGTCTGTCACATTATGCAGGGGGCCGGAAAATGGGAGGGGGGGGGAATAAATGGGGGGGGGAAATCTACTGCTTATTTGAAATTCAGAGTAGGTGTTAAATCATTGTCTTTTTATTATGCACATGTGAATTATGAAATTCTACTGCATTGAGTGGTCCATTAAGCATAATTTGTAATGACAGATTAAAAATAAATTATATCTATATATAGATAATTCCACGTGCAATGCACTCAATATCTTTAAGATTTTACAGCTGACTGGGAGCTCAATCACAAAAACTACAAAATAGATAACATTTGCCTAGATTACAAGTTTTGAGCGATATAAAATTAACGAACGCAACAAAAGCGGCGTTATTTAATCCCCTATAGCGCTGCCATTACAAGTTTAAAAAAAAAACTGCTTGTGCGGGCGATATGGTGCTTTTAAGCTCCATACCGCACCAAAAACAAGCGCTGTTTTGACGTGCTTGTGCACGCTTTCCCCATAGACATCAAAGGGGAGAGCGGGTCAGAAAAAAAGTCTAACACCTGCGATCGCGGAAAGAAAAGCTCCGTAACGCAGCCTTATTGATGTCTATGGGGAAAAAGAAAATACAGTTTAAACCTAACATCCTAACATAAATCCTACGTCTAAACACCCCTAATCTGCTACCCCCGACACCTACCTACAGTTATTAACCCCTAATCTGCCACTCCCAATATAGTCGCCACTATACTAAAGTTATTAACCCCTATTCCGCCGCACCCCAAAAACGCTGCCATTATATTAAAGTTATTAACCTCTATTGCGCCGCTCCCCGACATCGCCGCAACTAAAGTAATTTACCCCTAAACCTCTGGCCTCCTACATCACTACCACTAAATAAACAAATTAACCCCTAAACCGCCAGCCCCCCAAATAGCAACAACCTAAATTAAACTATTAACCCCTAAACCTAACCTTGTAAATTAAATTTACAATTATTAACTAAATAATACCTACTAAATAGATACTTACCTGTAAAATAAGTTATATTGTAGCTAGCTTAGGTTTTATTTATTTTCACAGGTAAGATTGTATTTATTTTAACTAGGTAGACTAGTTAGGAAATAGTTATAAACTATTTAATAACTACCTAGTTAAAATAAATACAAAATTACCTGTCAAATAAAACCTAAGCTGCCTTACACTAAAACTTAAAATTACAAAAAATAAAAAAAAATACCATTACAAAAAAAAAAAAAAATTATCCAAAAAAATTTAAATTATTAGTATTCCACTACCCTTTAAAAAAAAAACCCACCCCAAAATAAAAAAAAGCCTAATCTATAATGAACTACTAAGGGCCCTTAAAAGGGCCTTTTGTAGGGCATTGCCCTAAGTTAACCCCGCTCTTTTGCAACAACAAAAAAACACCCCCTAACAGTATACAACCCCCCACCCCCCCAAACTACCAAAGGCCCTTAAAAAGGGCCTTTTGTAGGGCATTGCCCTAGGTTAAACAGCTCTTTTGCTACAAACACCCCCTAAAAAAATACATTACACAAAATAACAAACAAATTATCAATAATAATAAAAAAATAATAATCCTATTCTAATACCCATTAAAAAAAAACACCCCAAAATAAAAAACCTAATCTAGAATAAACTACCAATGGCCCTTAAAAGGGCCTTTTGTAGGGCATTGCCCTAAAGAAATCAGCTCTGTTTATGAAAAAAAAATTACAAACACCCCCCCCCAAACCCACAAAATAAAAAAACTATCTAAAAAACATAATTTATGTAAGAACTTACCTGATAAATTAATTTCTTTCATATTAGCAAGAGTCCATGAGCTAGTGACGTATGGGATATACATTCCTACCAGGAGGGGCAAAGTTTCCCAAACCTCAAAATGCCTATAAATACACCCCTCACCACACCCACAAATCAGTTTAACGAATAGCCAAGAAGTGGGGTGATAAGAAAAAAGTGCGAAAACATAAAAAATAAGGAATTGGAATAATTGTGCTTTATACAAAAAAATCATAACCACCACAAAAAGGGTGGGCCTCATGGACTCTTGCTAATATGAAAGAAATGAATTTATCAGGTAAGTTCTTACATAAATTATGTTTTCTTTCATGTAATTAGCAAGAGTCCATGAGCTAGTGACGTATGGGATAATGAATACCCAAGATGTGGATCTTCCACGCAAGAGTCACTAGAGAGGGAGGGATAAAATAAAGACAGCCAATTCCGCTGAAAAATTAATCCACACCCAAAACAAAGTTTAAATCTTATAATGAAAAAAACTGAAATTATAAGCAGAAGAATCAAACTGAAACAGCTGCCTGAAGTACTTTTCTACCAAAAACTGTTTCAGAAGAAGAAAACACATCATAATGGTAGAATTTAGTAAAAGTATGCAAAGAAGACCAAGTTGCTGCTTTGCAAATCTAATCAACCGAAGCTTCATTCTTAAATGCCCAGGAAGTAGAGACTGACCTAGTCGAATGAGCTGTAATCCTTTGAGGCGGAGATCTACCCGACTCAAC
The DNA here is from genome assembly GCF_027579735.1 of Bombina bombina. NCBI lineage: Eukaryota > Metazoa > Chordata > Amphibia > Anura > Bombinatoridae > Bombina > Bombina bombina. Next base: position 601,069,936 of record NC_069502.1, read on the forward strand.
ATAAGCATGATGAATCAAAGACTTTAACCAAGATGCCAAGGAAATGGCAGAAGCCTTCTGACCTATCCTAGAACCAGAAAAAATAACAAATAGACTAGAAGTCTTTCTGAAATCTTTAGTAGCTTCAACATAATATTTCAAAGCTCTAACTACATCCAAAGAATGCAACGATCTTTCCTTAGAATTCTTAGGATTAGGACACAATGAAGGAACCACAATTTCTCTACTAATGTTGTTAGAATTCACAACCTTAGGAAAAAAATTAAATGAAGTTCGCAACACCGCCTTATCCTGATGAAAAATCAGAAAAGGAGACTCACAAGAAAGAGCATATAATTCAGAAACTCTTCTAGCAGAAGAGATGGCCAAAAGTAACAAAACTTTCCAAGAAAGCAATTTAATATCCAGCGAATGCATAGGCTCAAACGGAGGAGCTTGAAGAGCCCCCAGAACCAAATTCAAACTCCAAGGAGGAGAAACTGACTTAATAACAGGTTTTATACGAACCAAAGCCTGTACAAAACAATGAATATCAGGAAGACTAGCAATCTTTCTGTGAAAGAGAACAGAAAGAGCAGAGATTTGTCCCTTCAAGGAACTTGCAGACAAACCTTTATCCAAACCATCCTGAAGAAACTGTAAAATTCTAGGAATTCTAAAAGAATGCCAAGAAAAATGATGAGAAGAACACCAAGAAATGTAAGTCTTCCAGACTCGATAATATATCTTTCTAGATACAGATTTACGAGCCTGTAACATAGTATTAATTACGGAGTCAGAGAAACCTCTATGACTGAGAATCAAGCGTTCAATCGCCATACCTTCAAATTTAAGGATTTGAGATCCTGATGGAAAAAAGGACCTTGCGATAGAAGGTCTGGTCTTAATGGAAGAGTCCACGGTTGTCAAGCAGCCATCCGGACAAGATCTGCATACCAAAACCTGTGAGGCCATACTGGAGCCACCAGCAGAACAAACGAACGCTCCTTTAGAATCTTGAAAATCACTCTTGGAAGAAGAACTAGAGGCGGAAAGATGATACTTCCAAGGAAGTGACAATGCATCCACTGCTTCCGCCTGAGGATCCCTGGATCTGGACAGATACCTGGGAAGCTTCTTGTTTAGATGAGAAGCCATCAGATCTATTTCTGGAAGTCCCCACATTTGAACAATCTGAAGAAATACCTCTGGGTGAAGAGACCATTCGCCCGGATGTAACGTTTGGCGACTGAGATAATCCGCATCCCAATTGTCTATACCTGGGATATGAACCGCAGAAATTAGACAGGAGCTGGATTCCGCCCATACCAGTATTCGAGATACTTCTTTCATAGCCAGAGGACTGTGAGTCCCTCCTTGATGATTGACATATGCCACAGTTGTGACATTGTCCGTCTGAAAACAAATGAACGACTCTCTCTTTAGAAGAGGCCACGACTGAAGAGCTATGAAAATTGCACGGAGTTCCAAAATGTTGATTGGTAATCTCGCCTCCTGAGAATCCCAAACCCCTTGTGCTGTCAGAGACCCCCAAACAGCTCCCCAACCTGTCAGACTTGCATCTGTTGAGATCACAGTCCAGGTCGGAAGAACAAAAGAAGCCCCCTGAACTAAACGATGGTGGTCTGTCCACCACGTCAGAGAGTGTCGTACAATCGGTTTTAAAGATATTAATTGAGATATCTTTGTATAATCCCTGCACCACTGGTTCAGCATACAGAGCTGAAGAGGTCGCATGTGAAAACGAGCAAAGGGGATTGCGTCCGATGCAGCAGTCATAAGACCTAGAATTTCCATGCATAAGGCTACCGAAGGGAATGATTGAGACTGAAGGTTTCGACAAGCTGAAACCAATTTCAGAAGTCTCTTGTCCGTCAGAGACAGAGTCATGGATACTGAATCTATCTGGAAACCTAAAAAGGTTACCCTTGTCTGAGGAATCAACGAACTCTTTGGTAAATTGATCCTCCAACCATGTTCTTGAAGAAACGATACAAGTCGATTCATATGAGATTCTGCTAAATGTGAAGACTGAGCAAGTACCAATATATCGTCCAAATAAGGAAATACCACAATACCCTGTTCTCTATTTACAGATAGAAAGGCACCGAGAACCTTTGTAAAAATCCTTGGAGCTGTTGCTAGGCCAAACGGCAGAGCCACAAACTGGTAATACTTGTCTAGGAAAGAGAATCTCAGAAACTGATAGTGATCTGGATGAATCGGAATATGCAGATATGCATCTTGTAAATCTATTGTGAACATATAATGCTCTTGCTGAACAAAAGGCAGAATAGTCCTTATAATTACCATTTTGAATGTTGGTATCCTTACATAACGATTCAATATTTTTAAATCCAGAACTGACCTGAAGGAATTCTCCTTCTTTGGTACAATGAAGAGATTTGAGTAAAACCCCAGCCCCTGTTCCAGAACTGGAACTGGCATAATTACTCCAGCCAACTCTAGATCTGAAACACATTTCAGAAATGCTTGAGCCTTCACTGAATTTATTGGGACACGGGAAAGAAAAAATCTTTTTGCAGGAGGCCTTATCTTGAAGCCTATTCTGTACCCTTGTGAAACAATGTTCTGGATCCAAAGATTGTGAATCGAATTGATCCAAATTTCTTTGAAAAATCGTAATCTGCCCCTACCAGCTGGGCTGGAATGAGGGCCGCACCTTCATGTGGACTCGGGAGCTGGCTTTGGCTTTCTAAAAGGCTTGGATTTATTCCAGACTGGAGATGGTTTCCAAACTGATACCGCTCCTGTAGGGGAAGGATCAAGCTTTTGTTCCTTATTGTGACGAAAGGAACGAAAACGATTAGCAGACCTAAATTTACCTTTAGATTTTTTATCCTGTGGTAAAAAAGTTCCTTTTCCCCCAGTAACAGTTGAAATAATAGAATCCAACTGTGAACCAAACAATTTATTACCCTGGAAAGAAAGGGAAAGCAAAGTTGACTTAGAAGACATATCAGCATTCCAAGTTTTAAGCCATAAAGCTCTTCTAGCTAAAATAGCTAAAGACATATACCTGACATCAACCCTAATGATATCAAAGATGGCATCACAAATAAAGTTATTAGCATGTTGAAGAAGATTAACAATGCTATGAGTATTATGATCTAGTACTTGTTGTGCTAAAGCCTCCAACCAGAAAGTTGAAGCTGCAGCAACATCCGCCAAAGATATAGCAGGCCTAAGAAGATTACCTGAACATAAGTAAGCTTTTCTTAGAAAGGATTCAATTTTCCTATCTAAAGGATCCTTAAAGGAAGTACTATCTGCCGTAGGAATAGTAGTACGTTTAGCAAGAGTAGAGATAGCCCCATCAACCTTAGGGATTTTGTCCCAAAACTCTAATCTGTCAGATGGCACAGGATATAATTGCTTAAACCGTTTAGAAGGAGTAAATGAATTACCCAAATTATTCCATTCCCTAGAAATTACTTCAGAAATAGCATCAGGGACGGGAAAAACCTCTGGAATAACTACAGGAGGTTTAAAAACCGTATTCAAACATTTAGATTTAGTATCAAGAGGACCAGATTCCTCTATTTCTAATGCAATTAAGACTTCTTTAAGCAAAGAACGAATAAATTCCATTATAAATAAATATGAAGATTTATCAGTATCAACCTCTGAAACAGAATCCTCTGAACCAGAGGAATCATTATCAGAATCAGAATGATGATGTTCATTTAAAAATTCATCTGAAAAATGAGAAGTTTTAAAAGACCTTTTACGTTTACTAGAAGGAGGAATAACAGACATAGCCTTCTTAATAGATTTAGAAACAAAATCTCTTATGTTAACAGGAACACCCTGAATATTAGATGTTGATGGAACAGCAACAGATAATGTAACATTACTAAAGGAAATATTATCTGCATTAACAAGTTTGTCATGACATTCATCACAAACAACAGCAAGAGGAACAGATACCACAAGTTTACAACAAATACACTTAACTTTGGTAGATCCAGCATCAGGCAGCAATTTTCCAGAAGTATCTTCTGATTCAGGGTCAATCTGAGACATCTTGCAATATGTAATAGAAAAAACAACATATAAAGCAAAATTGATCAAATTCCTTAAAAGACAGTTTCAGGAATGGGAAAAAATGCCAATGAACAAGCTTCTAGCAACCAGAAGCAAATAAACAATGAGACTTAAATAATGAGGAGACAATAATGACGCCCATATTTTTTAGCGCCAAAAAAGACGCCCACATTATTTGGCGCCTAAATGCTTTAAGCGCCAAAAATGACGCCACATCCGGTAACGCCGACATTTATGGCGCAAAAACTTCAAAAAACTGACGCAACTTCCGGTGACAAGTATGACGCCGGAAATGACAAAGAAAATTTTTGCGCCAAAAAAGTCTGCGCCAAGAATGACGCAATAAAATGAAGCATTTTCAGCCCCCGCGAGCCTAACAGCCCACAGGAGAAAAAGTCAAATTTTAAGGTAAGAAAAAATTAATTTATTCAAATGCATTTATCCCAAATAATGAAACTGACTGTCTGAAATAAGGAAATGTTGAACATCCTGAATCAAGGCAAATAAATGTTTAAACACATATATTTAGAACTTTATATAAAAGTGCCCAACCATAGCTTAGAGTGTCACAAAAATAAGACTTACTTACCCCAGGACACTCATCTACATGTAGTAGAAAGCCAAACCAGTACTGAAACGAGAATCAGTAGAGGTAATGGTATATAAGAGTATATCGTCAATCTGAAAAGGGAGGTAAGAGATGAATCTCTACGACCGATAACAGAGAACCTATGAAATAGACCCCGTAGAAGGAGATCATTGAATTCAAATAGGCAATACTCTCTTCACATCCCTCTGACATTCACTGCACACTGAGAGGAAAACCGGGCTCCAGCCTGCTGCGAAGCGCATATCAACGAAGAATCTAGCACAAACTTACTTCACCACCTCCAAGGGAGGCAAAGTTTGTAAAACTGATTTGTGGGTGTGGTGAGGGGTGTATTTATAGGCATTTTGAGGTTTGGGAAACTTTGCCCCTCCTGGTAGGAATGTATATCCCATACGTCACTAGCTCATGGACTCTTGCTAATTACATGAAAGAAAACCTAAGCTACCCATTGCCCTGAAAAGGGCATTTGGATAGACATTGCCCTTAAAATGGCATTTAGCTCTTTTACATGCCCAAACCCTAAACTAAAATAAAAACCCACTCAAAAAAACCTTAAAAAAACCTAACACTAACCCCCAACGATCCACTTCCAGTTTTTGAAGTCCCCCTTGAACGATCTTCATCCCTGCAGAGAGGTCCTCATCCAGGCGGTGAGAAGTCTTCATCCAGGCGGCCTCTTCAATCTTAATCCCGGCGGCGAAGTCCTCATCCAAGCGGCGAGAAATCTTCATCCAGGCAGCCTCTTCAATCTTCATCCAGGCGGCATCTTCATCCAGGCGGCATCTTCTATCTTGATCCCAGCGGCGCAGAGCAGGTCCATCCTGAAGACATCCGGCGTGGAACAACCTCTTCATACGGTCGCCGCCGTAAACTGAATCTTCAATGCAAGGTACGCGATCCAAGATGGCGTCCCTTGCATTCCTATTGGCTGAAAGATTTTAATCAGCCAATAAAAATTAGAGCTGCTAAAATCCTATTGGCTGATTGAAGAGGCCGCCTGGATGAAGACTTCTCTGCAGGGATGAAGATCGTTCAAGCAGGACTTCAAAAACTGTAAGTGGATCTTCGGGGGATAGTTTTCTCCAACATTGGTGTGTCCGGTCCACGGCGTCATCCTTACTTGTGGGATATTCTCTTCCCCAACAGGAAATGGCAAAGAGTCCCAGCAAAGCTGGCCACATAGTCCCTCCTAGGCTCCGCCCACCCCAGTCATTCTCTTTGCCGTTGCACAGGCAACATCTCCACGGAGATGGTTAAGAGTTTTTTGGTGTTTAAATGTAGTTTTTATTCTTCTATCAAGTGTTTGTTATTTTAAAATAGAGCTGGTATGTACTATTTACTCTGAAACAGAAAAGGATGAAGATTTCTGTTTGTGAGAGGAAGATGATTTTAGCAGACAGTAACTAAAATCGATTGCTGTTTCCACATAGGACTGTTGAGATGAAGTAACTTCAGTTGGGGGAAACAGTTAGCAGACTTTTCTGCTTAAGGTATGACTAGCCATATTTCTAACAAGACCATGTAATGCTGGAAGGCTGTCATTCCCCCTCATGGGGACCGGTAAGCCATTTTCTTAGTCAAACAAACAGAATAAAGGGCTTATTATGGGCTAAAAAACTGGTAGACATTTTTATGGGCTAAATCGATTGCTTTATTTGGGCATATTATTCAGATTTAGGCTGACAATTTGCATTTATAATCTTGGGGAACGTTTATATAACGGCAGGCACTGTGTTAGACACCTTTTCCAGTCAGGGGGCCTTTCTAGTTATAGACTGAGCCTCATTTTCGCGCCATTACTGCGCAGTTGTTTTTTGAGAGCAGGGCATGCAGATGCATGTGTGAGGATCTAAAAATTACTGGAAAAGCTTCTAGAAGGCGTCAATTGGTATCGTATTCCCCTCTGGGCTTGGTTGGGTCTCAAAGACTATAGCTGGGACTGTATAGGGGTTAAATTTAAAAACGGCTCCGGTTCCGTTATTTTAAGGGTTAAAGCTCTGAAATTTGGTGTGCAATACTTTTAAGACACTGTGGTGAAATTTTGGTAATTTTTGAACAATTCCTTCATACTTTTTCACATATTCAGTAATAAAGTGTTTTCTGTTTAAAATTTAAAGAGACAGTAACGGTTTTGTTTTTTGTGCTTTGTTGACAAGTTTAAGCCTGTTTAACATGTCTGTACCTTCAGATAAGCTATGTTCTATATGTATGAAAGCCAATGTGTCTCCCCATTTAAATTTATGTGATAATTGTGCCATAGCGTCCAAACAAAGTAAGGACAGTACTGCCACAGATAATGAAATTGCCCAAGATGATTCCTCAGATGAGGGGAGTAAACATGATACTACATCATCTCCTACTGTGTCTACACCAGTTTTGCCCACGCAGGAGGCCCCTAGTAAATCTAGTGCGCCAATGCTTATTACCATGCAACAATTAACGGCTGTAATGGATAGCTCCATAGCAAATATTTTATCCAAAATGCCTACTTATCAGAGAAAGCGCGATTGCTCTGTTTTAAACACTGAAGAGCAAAAGGGCGCTGATGATAACTGTTCTGTCATACCCTCACACCAATCTGAAGGGGCCATGAGGGAGGTTTTGTCAGATGGAGAAATCTCAGATTCAGGAAAAATTTCTCATCAAGCTGAACCTGATGTTGTGACATTTAAATTTAAATTAGAACATCTCCGCGCACTGCTTAAGGAGGTGTTATCTACTCTGGATGATTGTGACAACTTGGTCATTCCAGAGAAATTATGCAAGATGGACAAGTTCCTAGAGGTTCCGGTGCACCCCGACGCTTTTCCTATACCCAAGCGGGTGGCGGACATAGTAAATAAGGAGTGGGAAAAGCCCGGCATACCTTTTGTTCCCCCCCCCCTATATTTAAGAAATTATTTCCTATGGTCGACCCCAGAAAGGACTAAGGTCGAGGGGGCAGTTTCTACTCTAAACAAACGCACTACTATTCCTATCGAAGATAGTTGTGCTTTCAAAGATCCTATGGATAAAAAATTGGAGGGTTTGCTTAAAAAGATTTTTGTACAGCAAGGTTACCTTCTACAACCAATTTCGTGCATTGTTCCTGTCACTACAGCAGCGTGGTTCTGGTTCGAGGAACTAGAAAAGTCGCTCAGTAGAGAGACTCCATATGAGGAGGTTATGGACAGAGTTCACGCACTTAAATTGGCTCTTTTATTTTAGATGCCGCTTTGCAATTAGCTAGATTAGAGGCGAAAAATTCAGGGTTTGCTATCGTGGCGCGCAGAGCGCTTTGGCTAAAGTCTTGGTCAGCGGATGTGTCATCCAAGACAAAATTGCTTAACATCCCTTTCAAAGGTAAAACTTTATTTGGACCAGAATTGAAAGAGATTATTTCAGACATCACTGGGGGAAAGGGCCACGCCCTTCCACAGGATAGGTCTTTTAAGGCTAAAAATAAGTCTAATTTTCGTCCCTTTCGCAATTTCAGGAACGGACCGGCCTCTAAGTCTGCATCCTCTAAGCAAGAGGGTAATGCCTCACAACCCAAACCAGCCTGGAAACCGATGCAAGGCTGGAACAAGGGTAAGCAGGCCAAGAAGCCCGCCACTGCTAACAAAACAGCATGAAGGAGTAGCCCCCGATCCGGGACCGGATCTAGTGGGGGGCAGACTCTCTCTCTTTGCTCAGGCTTGGGCAAGAGATGTTCAGGATCCTTGGGCGCTAGAAATAGTTTCTCAAGGTTATCTCCTGGAATTCAAGGAACTACCCCCAAGGGGAAGGTTCCACATGTCTCACTTATCCTCAAACCAAATAAAGAGACAGGCGTTCTTACATTGTGTAGAAGACCTGTTAAAGATTGGAGTGATACACCCAGTTCCGACTAAGGAACAAGGAATGGGATTTTATTCCAATCTGTTCGTAGTTCCCAAAAAAGAGGGAACTTTCAGACCAATTTTGGATTTGAAGATCCTAAACAAATTTCTCAGGGTACCATCGTTCAAGATGGAAACCATTCGAACGATTCTACCCACTATCCAGGAAAGTCAAATTATGACTACTGTGGATCTAAAGGATGCGTACCTACATATTCCTATCCACAAAGAACATCATCAGTTCCTAAGGTTCGCTTTTCTGGAGAAGCATTACCAGTTTGTGGCCCTCCCATTTGGGTTAGCCACTGCTCCAAGGATTTTCACAAAAGTGCTAGGGTCCCTTCTAGCGGTTCTAAGACCGAGGGGCATTGCAGTAGTACCTTACTTGGACGACATTCTAATACAAGCGTCGTCCCTGTCAAAAGCAAAGGCTCATACGGACATCGTTCTAGCCTTTCTCAGATCTCACGGATGGAAGGTGAACATAGAAAAAAGTTCTCTGTCTCCGTCGACAAGAGTTCCCTTCTTGGGAACAATAATAGATTCCTTAGAAATGAGGATTTTTCTGACAGAGGTCAGAAAATCAAAACTTCTAAGCTCTTGTCAAGTGCTTCATTCTGTTCTTCGTCCTTCCATAGCGCAGTGCATGGAAGTAGTAGGATTGATGGTTGCAACAATGGACATAGTTCCTTTTGCACGAATTCATCTAAGACCATTACAACTGTGCATGCTCAAACAGTGGAATGGGGATTATACAGACTTGTCTCCAATGATTCAAGTAGATCAAAAGACCAGAGATTCACTCCGTTGGTGGCTGACCCTGGACCATCTGTCCCAGGGAATGAGCTTCCGCAGACCAGAGTGGGTCATTGTCACGACCGACGCCAGTCTAGTGGGCTGGGGCGCGGTCTGGGAATCCCTGAAAGCTCAGGGTCTATGGTCTCGGGAAGAGTCTCTTCTCCCGATAAACATTCTGGAACTGAGAGCGATATTCAATGCTCTCAGAGCTTGGCTTCAACTAGCAAAGGCCAAATTCATAAGGTTCCAATCAGACAACATGACGACCGTTGCATATATCAATCATCAGGGGGGAACGAGGAGTTCCCTGGCGATGAAAGAAGTGACCAAAATAATTCAATGGGCGGAGGATCACTCCTGCCACTTGTCTGCGATCCACATCCCAGGAGTGGAAAACTGGGAGGCGGATTTTCTGAGTCGTCAGACATTCCATCCGGGGGAGTGGGAACTCCATCCGGAGATCTTTGCCCAAATAACTCAATTATGGGGCATTCCAGACATGGATCTGATGGCGTCTCGTCAGAACTTCAAGGTTCCTTGCTACGGGTCCAGATCCAGGGATCCCAAGGCGACTCTAGTAGATGCACTAGTAGCACCTTGGACCTTCAACCTAGCTTATGTATTTCCGCCGTTTCCTCTCATTCCAAGGCTGGTAGCCAGGATCAATCAGGAGAGGGCCTCGGTGATCTTGATAGCTCCTGCGTGGCCACGCAGGACTTGGTATGCAGACCTGGTGAATATGTCATCGGCTCCACCATGGAAGCTACCTTTGAGACAGGACCTTCTTGTTCAGGGTCCATTCGAACATCCAAATCTGGTCTCCCTCCAGCTGACGGCTTGGAGATTGAACGCTTGATTCTATCGAAGCGTGGGTTTTCAGATTCTGTAATAGATACTCTGGTTCAGGCCAGAAAACCTGTAACTAGAAAAATTTACCATAAAATATGGAAAAAATATCTGTTGGTGTGAATCCAAAGGATTCCCATGGAATAAGATAAAAATTCCTAAGATTCTCTCCTTTCTACAAGAAGGTTTGGAGAAAGGATTATCTGCCAGTTCTCTAAAGGGACAGATCTCTGCTTTATCTGTCTTACTACACAAAAGACTGGCAGCTGTGCCAGATGTTCAAGCATTTGTTCAGGCTCTGGTTAGGATCAAGCCTGTTTACAGACCTTTGACTCCTCCCTGGAGTCTAAATCTAGTTCTTTCAGTTCTTCAAGGGGTTCCGTTTGAACCTTTACATTCCATAGATATCAAGTTACTATCTTGGAAAGTTTTGTTTTTGGTTGCAATTTCTTCTGCTAGAAGAGTTTCAGAGTTATCTGCTCTGCAGTGTTCTCCGCCCTATCTGGTGTTCCATGCAGATAAGGTGGTTTTGCGTACTAAGCCTGGTTTTCTTCCTAAAGTTGTTTCTAACAAAAATATTAACCAGGAGATAGTTGTACCTTCTTTGTGTCCGAATCCAGTTTCAAAGAAGGAACGTTTGTTACACAATTTGGACGTAGTCCGTGCTCTAAAATTCTATTTAGAGGCTACAAAGATTTCAGACAAACATCTTCCTTGTTTGTTGTTTATTCTGGTAAAAGGAGAGGTCAAAAAGCGACTTCTACCTCTCTTTCCTTTTGGCTTAAAAGCATCATCCGATTGGCTTATGAGACTGCCGGACGGCAGCCTCCTGAAAGAATCACAGCTCACTCCACTAGGGCTGTGGCTTCCACATGGGCCTTCAAGAACGAGGCTTCTGTTGACCAGATTTGTAAGGCAGCGACTTGGTCTTCACTGCACACTTTTGCCAAATTTTACAAATTTGATACTTTTGCTTCTTCGGAGGCTATTTTTGGGAGAAAGGTTTTGCAAGCTGTGGTGCCTTCCGTTTAGGTAACCTGATTTGCTCCTTCCCTTCATCCGTGTCCTAAAGCTTTGGTATTGGTTCCCACAAGTAAGGATGACGCCGTGGACTGGACACACCAATGTTGGAGAAAACAGAATTTATGCTTACCTGATAAATTACTTTCTCCAACGGTGTGTCCGGTCCACGGCCCGCCCTGGTTTTTTAATCAGGTCTGATGAATTATTTTCTCTAACTACAGTCACCACGGTACCATATGGTTTCTCCTATATATATTTCCTCCTGTCCGTCGGTCGAATGACTGGGGGCGGAGCCTAGGAGGGACTATATGGCCAGCTTTGTGGGACTCTTTGCCATTTCCTGTTGGGGAAGAGAATATCCCACAAGTAAGGATGACGCCGTGGACCGGACACACCGTTGGAGAAAGTAATTTATCAGGTAAGCATAAATTCTGTTTTTTTAACGTTTTTTTGGGTGTGTTTTTATTTTGGCCATGTAAAAGAGCTAAATGCCCTTTTAAGGGCAATGCCCATCCAAATGCCTTTTTCAGGGCAATATGTAGCTTAGGTTTTTGTTAGAGTTAGGTTTTTTTATTTTGGGCGGTTGGTTGGGTGGTGGGTTTTACTGTTGGTGGGGGTCTTTGTATTTTTTTATAGGTAAAAGAGCTGTTTAACTTAGGGCAATGCCCTACAAATGTCCCTTTTAAGGGTAGTTTATTGTAGGCTAGGGGGAGTTTTATTTTGGATGGGCTTTTTATTTTGATAGGGCTATTAGATTAGGTGTAATTCTTTTTTAATTTTGATAATTTTGTTTGTTATTTTTCGTACTTTAGTGTTTGTTATTTTTTTTGTTATTTAGTCTTTTTAATTTTTTGTAATTATATAGTTTGTTATTTTTAGAGTAGTGTTAGGATGTTTTAATGTGTAGTTTAGTTTAATTTAATTGGTAGTTAGTTTAATTTTAGTTTAATAATTATATTAGTTTAATTGTTAGTTTAAACTTAGTTTTTTTAATTTGGCAGGTAAATTTTAATTTAAGATAGAGAAATTGTAATTTTAATCTAAAGTTAGGGTTATGGTTAGGTTTAGGGGTTACTAGTTTAATTTAGTTTATTGCAATGTGGGGGCTTTCAGTTAAGGGATTAATAGTTTAATTTAGTATATTTCGTTGTGGGGTTTGCAGTTTAGGGGTTAATAGGTTTATTATAGTGGCGGCGGTGTAGGTCTTAATAACTTTAGTATAGTGGGGGTGATGTGGTAGGGCGGTGGTTTAGGGGTTAATAAGTTTATTATAGTGGTGCCGATGTCGGGGAGCGGCGGAATAGGGGTTAATAAAAATGATTTAGTGGCGACAAAGTCGGGAGCGGCAGATTAGGGGTTAATAAGTTTAATATAGTATTTGCGATGCGGGAGGGCCTCGGTTTAGGGGTTAATAGGTAGTTTATAGGTGTTTAGTGTACTTTGTAAAACTTTAGTTATGAGTTTTATGTTACAGATTTGTAGCGTAAAACTCATAACTACTGACTTTAGATGGCGTTACGGATCTTGTCATTTTAGGCTGTAACGCCGTTTTTTTAGCCAGAACGCAAAACTCGTAATACCATCGCTATGGGAATCCCATGAAAAAAATTTAATTTTTACGAGTGCGGTACTGACGTTGCGTTACGGGCTAAAAGGCTTGCGGTACAGCTATACCGACAAGACTTGTAATGGCTGCGGTGCTGTTTTAACGCTGAAAATACCACAGACTTGTAATCTAGCTGATTGGCTTTAAGCTTTATTTAAGGGACAATAAAGTTGAAATTACATTTTCATGATTAAGATAGAGCACACAATTTTTAAACAGCTTTCCAATGTACTTCCATTATGACATTTGCTTTGTTGAAAAGCATACCTAGGTAGGTTCAGGAGGAACAATACACCATTGAAAGCTAGCTGCTCTTTGGTGGCTGCACATATATGCCTCATATTATTGGCTCACCAGATGTGCATAGTTAGCTCCCAGTAGTGCATTGTTGCTCCTTCAACAAAATATTCCAAGAGAATAAAGCAAATTGATAACAGAAGAAAGTTGGAAAGCTGTTTAAAATTGTATGTTCTATCTGAATCATGAAAAAAAAATGTTGGGGTTCATGTTCCTTTAAAGAACAAAGCATTAAAAAGGTGGTCTACACCTTGGCCCTCATAGGGGCCTTTATCAAGTCGTGTTTGTTTGTAGATAAACAGGACTTGATAAATTCCCCAAGTTATAATTGTCATAGATAATACTGATATTTTATTGAGGAGGTGGAAATTAGAATATATATTATGTTTTGTTTCAGTGATAGCCTATGTAATAAAAACAAAAAACCTATGGAAAAGTTACATTTTTTAACTAAGGTAAATCTAGGAAAATAGCAATTTTGCCCAAATTGTATCCATCTTGGCCACTCCTAAACTACAAACAAAATGTTCTTATTCCTTGTATTGCGCTGACAAATTGTCAAGACAAAAAAAAATTGCCTGAGGAAAAAAATGTACCAGTACTTAAAGTAAAGATGCTGAAAAAGCAATTTAGCAAGTTTCATGCTTTATTTTAAACATCTAACTATTTCAGAGGTGTGAAATTGATGTAGCTTACCTGTGCTTTTATAATATGCATAAAACGGGACATCAGTTCTGGACATTCCAAAAGAAAATGAAAGTGATCGAAAATTATTTTAGGGTTCCTAGATGTGAAGAAAATAATAAATTAAGTTGTCAGTTCCTAATGTGAGAGGAATGTTCCTAATGCCAAAGAAACAGGACAATAATAATAAGGTAGGATTCTTATATTCACTTCTTTTCTCCTGATGTAAGGCTGTAATCTAAAACACTTTAAAAAGCAATGTTGGCTTCAATATCACAAGGACTATTTCTAGTGTTTAGAATTACAAACACTTGAGGAAAATATGTTTAGATATAAAAGGGAGCCACTGTAAGTGTCAAACAGAATATGAAATGCAGCAATTTCATGTGAAATATAAGGCAAAATAAAACTATTGTACTTGAATATAAAAGGAGGGAAACCGTTGTACATCAGCTGCTAATGTGTCTTGAGAAATTTCTTCTTTTGCAATAATGACATTTACACATAAGCAAAAACAAATAAAATAAATCAAAATAAAGCCAATCCGTAAAATATACACAGACAGCTTGCTACAGTATTCATTATGCATACTAGACGTGCATTCGTTTTTGGATGAATGTTTTTTTTTTTTTAATGAACAAAAACCAACAAATCTATAAAACAAAAAATTTAGTTGATTTGTGTGTGAGGTTAAAACTAAAAGGCTAAAACGCTTCAATAGTTTAAATTTACATTAAAGGGACATTAAACAAACTAATACAAACTGTTTAATTGCATGAAGCAAAACAACTTTGCAATAGACTTTCATTATTTATTTTGTTCCCTTTTCCTGTAGTGCAATTCTGGATATTGTGAGTTTCTTAAATTCCTGTTAAAAGTGGAAGTGCAGACACAGCTGTATTCCACACAGTCATTGGTTGCACACTATAGTAAGCCATTTATAACTGTCTATAATTATCCTTAGCAGAAAAATAAATCTAAGTTACAAGATAATGCCCCCCTGCTTTATGGACATTAGAATGTAACCCTTATTTTTCAATATTTAAAAGACTAATGTAATTTTAAAAAATACATGCATATATTAATTTCAGGATTATTTTTGCTCTAAGTACATCATTCTATCAATGATGTATTTAGTGTTTAATGTCCCTTTAATAATGATTTAACTATGTACTTGTTAATTGATTGATTTCTGTGTCAGCCAATAGGTATGTAAGCTTCCCTTCTGGCTAGGACAGACCCCATTGATTTATTTATTTTTGCTGCTGCTGGCTTGTATTAGTAGCTAATAATTTATCTTTATTTAAATTTAAGCTGTTCTTCAGCTGCCTTGAAGATATTCCCTATAGAACATAGCAGACAAATGGATTTTTATTAACAACTTCCGGATGACTCCCTTATCGATTATAGGACGAAACAAAATAAATGTTTTTTGTGACAAACAATTAATCTGAAACAAATATTTTGTCTGTGCACATGTTTAACCCTTTAAGGACACAGCTTTCAGTTTGCTCAATTGTTTTATGACGGAAAAATTCCGTCATATGTCCTTAAGAGGTTAATGCATAATACATATATATAAAATTGTAGTTAAAGTTATACAATTAATCTCTGCTACTTTCTATTTCTTACACATATGCTCTTGTTTTTAGGGTGGCCTTATTGATTGGAATGCCACGGGAGCCTCATACCAATTCTATATCATATTTTCTGTTATTCAGAGGACAACCCAAAAGCACACATCAATTTTGTTTAATCAATCTTTTATAACATTCCCTCTTTGCCCAAATGTATTGGATATGTTCTGCACTTATGTTTTGAATGGAATAGAAATCAAGAAACTAGCTATAATTTCACCAAAGAGTAAAAATAATGGTAAGTTATCAAATTAAAATTACCTTGTCACAAAACATTTAAGAACTTCATCATGTTTGCAAACAAATTCAATAAAACGTGGTGAAGTCATTCTGTAAAAAAGAAAATATTTAAAAAGATAAACATTCATAAGACCGTTTTAGATTTTAGCAAAATAATGTTTAAAGTATTTTTAAAATGAAAATGAATAAAAAAAAAATCAAACCTTTACTGAACCGTTACTGAAACACATAGTAAAGATACCATTTTGAATCCAGTGCCTATATAATAGCTTGCTGATACTATTAATTTACATTCATCACCAATATCATTAACATTAGAGGAGGTTTAACTGAATCAATGTATATATAGTGAAAGATTAAACAGACCTCACTAGCCCATCTAGAGATAAAACTCAACCTGAGTAAGACATCAATTTCAAACAACATTAAATGAAAATTAAAAGTGATTTTGTACACATGCATCCAAAATTAATCACTGCATTCAAATATCTGCAAACAAAATAATGTTTTAAAAGGATATAAAACTGTAATTGCAGTTAGGAACAAACACAAATGAGATCTTGAACATATTAAACAATCACTGTGCAGCATATAGGATGCTCAGGGTTCTATGGAATTCACTAGAGCCTCACTAAAAGGAAAAAACAGGTTTTGGATTTTCCCACAATAGTATTTCCTAAAATGCAAAATATAATGAAGCACTAATCAACGATCTCAGCAAAAGCAGGAACCGGTCTGCTAGAAAGTAAATAACAAAACAATATCTAAAGATACCATAGCGGCAGGAGGTGGCCAAGCACGACAACAGCATACTAGTGGGTATAGCAGGTAGAGTGCAAAAAATGAAAATATAGGTGACTAAAATCATCTATTGCGCAAACTTAAATCTGGATCACAAGATAATTTCACTAAACAAGACCACGCAAAATATATCCTCCACATTACACATATCCTCTATATTACACATAGTAGTGCTCATGCGGTAGCAGCTGCAGTAGAAATACTTAGAGTGGGCGGTGCAGTTTTTATTGGCTGCACCACCTGTTTCTCAAAGAAGAAAAAAATGATCTTGCTAAGAGGCAGCACGTGGGTTATCAAAAACAAGCAAGAGAATGCACGCTTTTTACTTAAATAGTGTGTTTGCATGAATTTTCCGCTTTAGAAATAATGGAAATAATTTTTTGTGACCATGAGTTCAGTATCACAGAGAAAACAATACACAGAATCTTTATACATTTTTAAGTTTGAAATAACATTTATAATGAGGAGGAAACAACAAGCTGCAGACACCTACCCCTGAGGCATCTGACAAGAGCAGCACATGTAGAAGGCTTGAATAACAGCACTAAGTCGATTTGCTGTCATAGAGATAACATCCTGACCATCTGCAACAGCTTCCTGCTTCCCAGCAACATCATAGCTCTCAAAGTCCCCTGCGCCTGGTGAAACTGATAGAGGCTCCTGGCTTCCATTTGTTCCAATGTCTGATTGATGAGCGAGAGAAATATCTTGTTGATCCGGTGGCTTTTGCTTTTGCAGTATGCAGGCTATGTCTGTGGAGTCGCTCTTGCTTTTAGTCAGTTCAGTAGCTATAAGTGCCAGCCATTCATCTAAGGAATGCCATAGTAATTCAAGAGGCTGCACCAACAAAAGAAAAAAGAAGTTGTAATGCATTGATAGTGTGAATTTGAAACCCTTAAGATAGTTGATATAACAAAAATAATTTTCCATTATTTTACAAGCATACACTGAAAACATAGTCTTTTAAAAGTATGTTAATGCATAACATAACAAAATATTTAAAGAGCATGAAACAAAATATTTATTTCATGATTCAGATGCACGTTTAAACAACTTTTCAAATTACCTCGATTATCAAATTTGCTTCATTCCCTTGATATATTTTGTTAAAGAATAGGCTCAGAGGAAGCAATGCACTACTGGGAGCTAGCTGAACACAGCTGGTGAACCAATGACAAGAGACATATAGGTGCAGTCACCAATCACCAACTAGGTCCCAACAGTGCACTGCTGCTACTGAGCATGCCTAGGTATTCCTAGGTCCTTTCAACAAAAGAAAATAAGAGAAAAAACTAATTTTAAGTAAATAGGAAAGTTGTTGCATGCTGTGTATGAATCATATAGGTTTAATAATGTTGACTTTACCGTCCCTTTAAAAATAAATCATTTAATTGCGTATATATTTATCCATCATCATACAAATCATTTTCATCCAGTTAAGAATTGCCCAGGATAGGATTTAAAAGACAGCTTGCCTCCCTGTCACAAACTATATCATTTGATGTAAAGGGACACTAAAACCAGTTTTTTGCTTGCTTATTTGTTTGCTAAATCTAGCCACCAATAAGCAAGCACTATCTAGGGTGCTGAATCTAAAATGGGCTGACTCCTAAGCTTTAAATTCCTGCTTTTTAAATAAAGATAACAAGAGAACAAATAAAAATGAAAAGTAGGAGTAAATTGGAAAGTTGCTTAAAATTGCATGCTCTATCTGAATCATGAAATTAAAAATTTGGGTTTAGTATCCCTTTAACCCCTTAGTGACCAGACCATTTTTCAATGTTATTACCGTGTGGGACCAGGACTATTTTTACATTTCTGCGGTGTTTGTGTTTAGCTGTAATTTTTCTCTTACTCATTTACTGTACCCACACATATTATATACCGTTTTTCTCGCCATTAAATGGACTTTCTAAAGATATCTAGATATATCATATCTTATAATTTACTATAAACAAATTTATAAAATATGATGAAAAAAATTGAAAAAAACACACTTTTACTAACTTTGACCCCCAAAATCTGTTACACATCCACCAAAAAACACCCATGCTAAATAGTTTCTAAATTTCGTCCTGAGTTTAAAAATACCCAATGTTTATATGTTCTTTGCTTTTTTGCAAGTTATAGGGCAATAAGTACAAGTAGGACTTTTCTATATCCAAACCATTTTTGTTTTCAAAATTAGCCATAGTTACATTGTAACACTATTATCTGTCAGGAATCCCTGAATAACCCTTCACATGTATATATTTATTTAAAGAAGACAACCTAAGGTATTAAACTTGGGGTATTCTGACTCTTTTCATGAAACCATTTTACCACCAATCTATGCCAAAGATTAAAAAAAAAAAGTGGTGATTTTTTGACAAAATAGCAATTTAAGAATACATGTACTGAGAACGTTAAGGGTTACTGCCAAATAACACCCCAATATGTGTTCAGCAACATCTCCTGAGCACAGTGATACCACCCATGAATAGGTTTGTCGTTTTCTCAGGGGGCTAAAAGGCCTTATTTTTAGGGGGCGCATTCCAGTTTTCCAACTTGGAATTTTCACATCTGTCATAATGCACCCATGTCCTATTTGGGACATTTCTGAAGCCAGCCAATGTAATTTACCCCCATCAAACCATATATTTTTGAAAAGTAGACACCCTATGATATTTGAAATGCTGGTATTTTAGCACTTTCCATGCACTAATTCAACCACCAGTCTTTGTCAGACTATTAGGTAGTCATTTATTTGTGTTATTTTTCACACACATTGTACTTTAGGCATGGATTCTCAATTCCTGTTATGTGTAACTGCCAAAAAACATAATTTATGCTTACCTGATAAATTTATTTCTCTTGTAGTGTATTCAGTCCACGGGTCATCCATTACTTATGGTATATATTCCCTTCCCAACAGGAAGTTGCAAGAGGATCACCCAAGCAGAGCTGCTATATAGCTCCTCCCCTCACATGTCATATCCAGTCATTCGACCGAAACAAGACAAGAAAGGAGAAACCATAGGGTGCAGTGGTGACTGGAGTTTTAATTAAAATTTAGATCTGCCTTAAAAAGACAGGGCGGGCCGTGGACTGAATACACTACAAGAGAAATACATTTATCAGGTAAGCATAAATTATGTTTTCTCTTGTTAAGTGTATTCAGTCCACGGATCATCCATTACTTATGGGATACCAATACCAAGGCTAAGTACACGGATGAAGGGAGGGACAAGGCAGGAACTTAAACGGAAGGAACCACTGCCTGTAGAACCTTTCTCCCAAAAACAGCCTCCGAAGAAGCAAAAGTGTCAAATTTGTAAAATTTTGAAAAAGTGTGAAGCGAAGACCAAGTTGCAGCCTTGCAAATCTGTTCAACAGAGGCCTCATTCTTAAAGGCCCAGGTGGAAGCCACAGCTCTAGTGGAATCAGCTGTAATTCTTTCAGGGGGCTGCTGTCCAGCAGTCTCATAGGCTAAACGTATTATGCTACGAAGCCAAAAGGAGAGAGAGGTTGCCGAAGCTTTTTGACCTCTCCTCTGACCAGAGTGCACGACAAACAGGGAAGAAGTTTGACGAAAATCTTTAGTTGCCTGTAAATAGAACTTCAGGGCACGGACTACGTCCAGATTATGCAAAAGTCGTTCCTTCTTTGAAGAAGGATTAGGAAATAATGATGGAACAACAATCTCCTGATTGATATTCCTGTTAGAAACTACCTTAGGTAAAAACCCAGGTTTAGTACGCAGAACTACCTTGTCTGAATGGAAAATCAGATAAGGAGAATCACAATGTAAGGCCGATAACTCAGAGACTCTTCAAGCCGAGGAAATAGCCATCAAAAACAGAACTTTCCAAGATAAAAGCTTAATATCAATGGAATGAAGGGGTTCAAACGGAACCCCTTGAAGAACTTTAAGAACCAAGTTTAAGCTCCACGGAGGAGCAACGGAGGAGCAACAGTCTTAACAGGCTTAATCCTAGCCAAAGCCTGACAAAAAGCCTGGAACTTCTGCCAGACGTTTGTGTAAAAGAATAGACAGAGCAGAAATCTGTCCCTTTAACGAACTAGCAGATAAGCCCTTTTCTAAACCCTCTTGTAGAAAGGACAATATCCTAGGAATCCTAACCCTACTCCATGAGTAACCCTTGGATTCGCACCAATATAAATATTTACGCCATATCTTATGGTAAATTTTTCTGGTAACAGGCTTCCGTGCCTGTATTAAGGTATCAATAACTGACTCCGAGAAGCCACGCTTTGATAGGATCAAGCGTTCAATCTCCATGAAGTCAGCCTCAGAGAAATTAGATTTGGATGTTTGAAAGGACCTTGTATTAGAAGGTCCTGCCTCAGAGGTAGAGACCATGGTGGACAGGACGACATGTCCACTAGGTCTGCATACCAGGTCCTGCAAGGCCACGCAGGCGCTATCAGAATCACCGATGCTCTCTCCTGTTTGATCTTTTCAATCAGTCGAGGTAGCATCGGAAATGGTGGAAACACATAAGCCATGTTGAAAACCCAAGGGGCTGTCAGAGCATCTATCAGCGCAGCTCCCGGGTCCCTGGACCTGGATCCGAAACAAGGAAGCTTGGCGTTCTGGCGAGACGCCATGAGATCCAGATCTGGTTTGCCCCAACGATGAATCAGTTGAGCGAAGACCTCCGGATGAAGTTCCCACTCCCCCGGATGAAAGGTCTGGCGACTTAGAAAATCCGCCTCCGAGTTCTCCACGCCTGGGATGTAGATCGCTGACAGGTGGCAAGAGTGAGACTCTGCCCAGCTAATTATCTTTGAGACTTCCAACATCGCTAGGGAACTCCTGGTTCCCCCTTGATGGTTGATGTAAGCCACAGTCGTGATGTTGTCCGACTGAAATCTGATGAACCTCAGTGTTGCTAACTGAGGCCAAGCTAGAAGAGCATTGAATATTGCTCTCAACTCCAGAATATTTATTGGGAGGAGTTTCTCCTCCTGAGTCCATAATCCCTGAGCCTTCAGGGAGTTCCAGACTGCGCCCCAACCTAGAAGGCTGGCATCTGTTGTTACAATTGTCCAATCTGGCCTGCGAAAGGTCATCCCCTTGGACAGATGGACCCGAGAAAGCCACCAGAGAAGAGAATCTCTGGTCTCTTGATCCAGATTTAGTAGAGGGGACAAATCTGAGTAATCCCCATTCCACTGACTTAGCATGCATAATTGCAGAGGTCTGAGATGCAGGCGCGCAAATGGTACTATGTCCATTAATGCTACCATTAAGCCGATTACTTCCATGCACTGAGCTACTGATGGGCGTGGAATGGAATGAAGGACACGGCAAGCATTTAAGAGTTTTGATAACCTGGCCTCCGTCAGGTAAATTTTCATTTCTACAGAATCTATCAGAGTCCCTAGGAAGGAGACTCTTGTGAGTGGTGATAGAGAACTCTTTTCCACGTTCACCTTCCACCCATGCGACCTCAGAAATGCCAGAACTATCTCTGTATGAGACTTGGCAATTTGAAAACTTGACGCTTGTATCAGAATGTCGTCTAGGTACGGAGCCACCGCTATGCCTCGCGGTCTTAGCACCGCTAGGAGTGAGCCCAGAACCTTTGTAAAAATTCTCGGGGCCGTAGCTAACCCGAAGGGAAGAGCTACAAACTGGTAATGCCTGTTTAGAAAGGCAAATCTTAGGTACCGATAATGATCTTTGTGAATCGGTATATGAAGGTAGGCATCCTTTAAGTCTACTGTGGTCATGTATTGACCCTCTTGGATCATGGGTAGGATGGTTCGAATAGTTTACATTTTGAATGATGGAACTCTTAGGAATTTGTTTAAGATTTTTAGGTCCAAGATTGGTCTGAAGGTTCCCTCTTTCTTGGGAACCACAAACAGATTTGAGTAAAACCCTTGCCCTTGTTCCGTCCGCGGAACTGGGTGGATCACCCCCATTACTAAGAGGTCTTGCACACAGCGTAGAAATTACTCTTTCTTTATTTGGTTTGCTGATAACCTTGAAAGATGAAATCTCCCTTGTGGAGGAGAAGCTTTCAAGTCCAGAAGATATCCCTGAGATATGATCTCCAACGTCCAGGGATCCTGGGCATCTCTTACCCAAGCCTGGGCGAAGAGAGATAGTCTGCCCCCCACTAGATCCGTTTCCGGATCGGGGGCCCTCTCTTCATGCTGTCTTAGGGGCAGAAGTAGGCTTTCTGGCCTGCTTGCCCTTGTCCCAGGGCTGGTTAGCTTTCCAGCCCTGTCTGTAACAAGCAACAGGTCCTTCCTGTTTTGGAGCGGAGGAAGTTGATGCTGCTCCTGCCTTGAAGTTACGAAAGGCACGAAAATTAGACTGTTTGGCCTTTGATTTGGCCCTGTCCTGAGGAAGAGTATGACCCTTACCTCCAGTAATGTCAGCAATAATTTCTTTCAAGCCGGGCCCGAATAAGGTCTGCCCTTTGAAAGGAATATTAAGCAATTTAGATTTAGAAGTCACGTCAGCTGACCAGGATTTAAGCCATAGCGCTCTGCGCGTCTGGATGGCGAATCCGGAGTTCTTAGCCGTTAGTTTGGTTAAATGTACAACGGCATCAGAAACAAATGCATTAGCTAGCTTAAGTGCTTTAAGCTTGGCCATAATCTCATCCAATGGAGCTGTGCGAATGGCCTCTTCCAGAGACTCAAACCAGAATGCCGCAGCAGCAGTGACAGGCGCAATGCATGCAAGGGGCTGTAAGATAAAACCTTGTTGAACAAACATTTTCTTAAGGTAACCTTCTAATTTTTTATCCATTGGATCCGAAAAAGCACAACTATCCTCCACCGGGATAGTGGTACGTTTAGCTAAAGTAGAAACTGCTCCCTCCACCTTAGGGACCGTCTGCCATAAGTCTTGTGTGGTGGCGTCTATTGGAAACATTTTTCTAAATATCGGAGGAGGGGAAAAGGGCACACCGGGTCTATCCCACTCCTTGCTAATAATTTCTGTAAGCCTTTTAGGTATAGGAAAAACGTCAGTACACACCGGTATCGCAAAGTATCTATCCAACCTACAAATTTTCTCTGGAATTGCAACCGTGTTACAATCATTCAGAGCCGCTAATACCTCCCCTAGCAATACACGGAGGTTCTCAAGCTTAAATTTAAAATTAGAAATCTCTGAATCCGGTCTCCCTGGATCAGATCCGTCACCCACAGAATGAAGCTCTCCGTCCTCATGTTCTGCAAATTGTGACGCAGTATCGGACATGGCTCTCACATCATCAGCGCGCTCTGTCCTTAACCCAGAGCTATCGCGCTTGCCTCTTAATTCAGGCAATTTAGATAATACCTCTGTCATAACAGCAGCCATATCTTGCAAAGTGATTTGTATGGGCCTCTCTGATGTACTTGGCGCCACAATATCACGCGCCTCCTGAGCGGGAGGCGAAGGTACTGACACGTGAGGAGAGTTAGTCGGCATAACTTCCCCCTCGTTGTCTGGTGATAATTTCTTTACAGATAAAATTTGACTTTTATTCAAAGTGACATCAATACATTTAGTACACATATTTCTGTGGGGCTCCACATTGGCCTTCAAACATAGTGAACAAACAGATTCATCTGTGTCAGACATGTTTAAACAGACTAGCAATGAGACTAGCAAGCTTGGAAAATCCTTTCAAATAAGTTTACAAGCAATATAAAAAAACGCTACTGCGCCTTTAAGAAGCACAAAAAATCGTCACAGTTGAAATAACAATGAACCAAATCAGTTATAGCAACCAAATTTTCACAGTAAATGTATTAAGTTAGCAAAGCATTGCACCCACTAGCAAATGGATGATTAACCCCTTAATACCCAAAAACGGATAATCAATTTAACAATTAACGTTTTTATCACAGTCAAACACACTGTCACAGGTCTGCTGTGACTGATTACCTCCCTCAAAATGAACTTTGAAGACCCCTGAGCTCTCTAGAGATGTCCTGGATCAAGGAGGAAGAAGCAGGAAGACTGTAACTGAATTTTTACTGCGCAAAAAAGCGCTAAAATAGGCCCCTCCCACTCATATTACAACAGTGGGAAACCTCAGTTAACCGTTTCTATGTAGAAATAAACGACAGCCATGTGGAAAATCATGCCCCAAAAGATTTATCACCAAAGTACCTCACAAAAAACGAATAACATGCCAGTAAATGTTTTAAACATGCACTTTAAAAGTTAGGTAGTGTTATTAATAAGCCTGCTACCAGTCGCTTCTACTGCAGTTAAGGCTCATACATTACTTCAGTACTAACAGTATTTTCTTAGTCAAATTCCATTCCTTAGAAAATTAATTATTGTACATACATTCATCAGCCTGATACCAGTCGCTACTGCATTTAAGGCTGTACTTACATTACATTGGTATCGGCAGTATTTTCTTAGTCAATTCCATTCCTTAGAAAAATAATTTACTGCACATACCTTGTTTGCAGGATTCCCCACACGCTATTCCCTTTCTGAAAGTTACCCCACTGCTCAGAATGTGCGAGAACAGCCAGTGGATCTTAGTTACTTCTGCTAAGATCATAGAAAACGCAGGCAGATTCTTCTTCCAAATACTGCCTGAGAACAAACAGCACGCTCCGGTGCCATTTAAAATAACAATCTTTTGATTGAAGAAATAAACTAAGTATAAAAAACACCACAGACCTCTCACAACGTCCTATCTAGTTGAGTTGCAAGAGAATGACTGGATAAGACATGTGAGGGGAGGAGCTATATAGCAGCTCTGCTTGGGTGATCCTCTTGCAACTTCCTGTTGGGAAGGGAATATATCCCATAAGTAATGGATGACCGGTGGACTGAATACACTTAACAAGAGAAAACACCTCAATATGTGTTCAACAACATCTCCTGAGTAAAGTGATACCACCCATGAATAGGTACTGAGCTACAGATGGCCGAGGAATGGAATGAAGAACTCGGCAATTAGTTAAAAGTTTCAACTTTCTGACCTACGTCAGAAATATTTTCATTTCTACCGAATCTATTAGTGTTCCTAGGAAGGGAACCCTTGTGAGTGGGGACAGAGAACTCTTTTTGATGTTCACCTTCCACCCGTGAGACCTCAGAAAGGCCAATACAATCTCCGTGTGAGCCTTGGCTCTGTGAAAGGACGGCGCCTGAATTAAGATGTCGTCCAAATAAGGCACCACTGCTATGCCCCGCTGTCTTAGAATCGCCAGAAGGGACCCTAGCACCTTTGTGAAAATTCTGCGAACAGTGGCTAAACCGAATGGAAGAGCCACGAACTGGTAATGCTTGTCTAGAAAAGCGAACCTGAGGAACTGATGATCATCTTTGTGGATAGGAATATGCAGGTATGCATCCTTTAGATCCACGGTAGTCATATATTGACCTTCCTGGATCATAGGTAAGATTGTCCGAATGGTCTCCATCTTGAATGATGGGACTCTGAGGAATCTGTTTAGAATTTTTAGATCCAGGATTGGTCTGAAAGTTCCTTCTTTTTTGGGAACCACAAACAGGTTTGAGTAAAAACCCAGTCCTTGTTCTACAATTGGAACTGGGTATATCACTCCCATCGTATGTAGATCTTCTACACAGCGTAAGAACGCCTCTTTCTTTGTCTGGTCTGTAGACAGACGAGAAATGTGGAACCTTCCCCTTGGAGGGAAGTCCTTGAATTCTAGAAGATATCCCTGGGAAACAATCTCTAATGCCCAGGGATCGTGAACATCTCTTGCCCAGGCCTGAGCGAAGAGAGAAAGTCTGCCCCCTACTAGATCCGGTCCCGGATCGGGGGCTACCCCTTCATGATGTCTTGGTAGCAGCTGCAGGCTTTTTGGCCTGTTTACCCTTGTTCCAGCCCTGGTAAGGCTTCCAGGTTGCCTTGGGCTGTGAAGCGTTACCCTCTTGCTTTGCAGCTGTAGATGCTGAAGCGGGACCGCTCCTGAAATTACGAAAGGAACGAAAATTAGCTTTGTTTTTAGACTTAAAGGGCTTGTCCTGAGGGAGAGCATGGCCCTTTACCCCGGTGATTTCTGAAATAATCTCTTTCAATTCTGGCCCGAAAAGAGTCTTTCCTTTGAAAGGGATATTTAATCATTTGGATTTTGACGACACATCGGCTGACCATGACTTGAGCCAAAGCGCTCTGCGCGCCATAATGGCGAAACCTGAATCCTCCAGTGCCTCAAACCAGAAAGCCGCTGCAGTAGTTACAGGAATAATGCAGGCAATAGGTTGGAGAAGAAAACCTTGTTGAACAAAAACCTTCTAACTTTTTATCCATAGGATCTTTAAAAGGACAACTGTCTTCAATTGGTATGGTTGTGCGTTTAGCAAGCGAAGAAACAGCCCCCTCTACCTTAGGGACCGTCTGCCATGAGTCCTGGGGTCAGTTATGGGGAACATTTTCTTAAAAATAGGGGGGGGGACAAAAGGGACACCTGGTCTATCCCACTCCCTAGTAACAATATCCGCAACCCTCTTAGGGATCAAAAACGCATCAGTGTATACAGGGACCTCTAGGTACTTGTCCATTTTACACAATTTCTCTGGGACCACCAGAGGGTCACAATCATCCAGAGTAGCTAATACCTCCCTGAGCAATAAGAGGAGGTGTTCCAATTTAAATTTAAACGCTAATGAATCTGACTCTGCCTGATGAGAAACCTTTCCTGAATCGGAAATTTCTCCCTCAGACATCAAGTCCCTCACTCCCACTTCAGAGCGTTGTGAGGGTACATCAGATAAGGCTACCAAAGCTTCAGATTGCTCATAATCTGTTCTTAAAACAGAGCTATCACACTTTGCAGGAAAAACTGGCAGTTTAGATAGGAAGGCCGCAAGGGAGTTATCCATGACTGCCGCTAGTTGTTGCAATGTAATAGGGGCAGACGCACTAGAGGTACTAGGCATCGCTTGAGCGGGCGTAACTGGTTGTGACACATGGGGAGAGGTAGACGGACTATCCTCATTACCTTCAGTCTGAAAATCATCTAGGGCCACATTTTTAAGTGCAACAATATGATCTTTAAAGTGTATAGACACATTAGTGCAATTGGGACACATTCTGAGAGGGGGTTCCACCATGGCTTCTAAACACATTGAACAAGGACTTTCCTTGGTCTCAGACATGTTTAACAGACTAGCAATATGTACAAACAGGCTTAGAAATCACTTTAAACAAATAAAATACACAATTTGAAAAAACGTTACTGTGCCTTTAAGAGATAAAAAGAGCACACAATTTTACAAAACAGTGAAAAATGCAGCAATCCTTTTGAAATTTTCACAGTATGTACCTAAAGCCTTAATAAGATTGCATCACAAGTTGCAAAACGATTAACCCCTTAATGCCAAACCGGAGCAGCTTAAAGCCAATAACCGGTTAAATTGCTACAGCACCTTGCCACAGCTTACTGCTGTGGCCCTACCTGCCCTTAGGGATCAGTTTTGGGGGAATGAAGCTTCTTTTAGGCCCTCAAACAGCAGCAGGACCCTCCATGTGAAGCAGCATGAACTTGTCTTTCAATTCTAACTGCGCATCTGAGGCGCAAAATTAGGCCCCTCCCACTCCACTCCGGAGCTATGATGCTTACCAAAATCACTTCTAAGTGAATAAATTTAAGCCATGTGGGTAATAACCCCAGAAAAAAAAACAAAGTGCTTTAAAAGTGTCTCCCAACGAGTATTTCTTAAGTAAAATAATCGATTGCCCTAAGTTAGTGTCAACCAGTATAATTAGCCCTGTTATGTAAGCATTCAATTCTTTACTAAGTCTCATAACATAGCTTAACCTCCCCACATGGGGATATTGTCAGTCTTGTCTAGAAATAAATGACTGAACATACCTCATTGCAGTCAAGCCTGCAAACTGTTCCCCCCAACTGAAGTTTTCTGGCACTCCTCAGTCCTGTGTGGGAACAGCAATGGATTTTAGTTACAACATGCTAAAATCATCTTCCTCTCAGCATAATTCTTCATCTTTTTTCTGCCAGAGAGTAAATAGTACAAACCGGTACCATTTAAAAATAACAAACTTTTGATTGAAGATAATAAAACTACAATTCTAACACCACATTCACTTTACCCTCCCGTAGAGAGACCCTAGTGCTTAGAGCTGGCAAAGAGAATGACTGGGGGGTGGATCTAGAGGGGGAGCTATATGGACAGCTCTGCTGTGTGCTCTCTTTGCCACTTCCTGTAGGGAATGAGAATATCCCACAAGTAAAGGATGAATCCGTGGACTGGATACAAAAAGAGCACTGAATTACTGACTCAAGGCATGTATACAAACAATATATAACAACTTTACTTAAAAAGTGCCCAATCCATAGCTGAGAGTGTGTTATATAATACAAGTATACACTTACTGTGTAAGACACCCATCCACATATAGCAGACAGCCAAACCAGTACTGAAACATAGCAGAGGTAATAGTAGAGGAGTATAATGTCGATCTGTAAAGGGAGGCAGCAGATGAATCACTGTGACCGAATTTACAGAGAGACCTAGAATAGATTTCCCATAAGGGAAAACATGATATCATTAGGCAATACTCCCCTCACATCCCTCAAACACTGTACTTAGAGAGAAACTGGGCTTCAATATGCTTATAAGAGCCTTTCACAGAAGAAATCAAGCACATCATGCTTCACCACCTCCTAAGGAGGCAAAGTTTGTAAAACGGAGGTATAAGTGAGGTGTATTTTATAGGCATTTGAGGTTTGGGAAACTTTGTCCCCTTCTGGTAGGAATTACCCTCTTGGTCGTAAACGACCGTTTTTTCTAGGACGTACCTTGTAAGTCCTCGGTCCTTAATGGGTTAAAGGGATATTAGACATTCTAAGTGTAGCCCCTGCCCTCGGTGTGATGAGAGCTGACATGTTGGCAACTTAGGTTACATTCTGACTGTTCTGGGCATGAGCAAATCTGACTCCCTGTTATTTAGTCAATTCACCTTTATAGTAAACCAGCTCATGTTACTCTAGAAGTTTTATGCCATCAGGTTAAGATAAACCTTCCTGCAGACTCCTTGTAGGGCTGAGACAGAAAACAATGAACACTCCACAAATATAGTATACAAAAAATGAATGAAAGATTAAATCCATTTAAAATGATGACAAATACATATTGAAATTATTACTATTAAAAGGAAATTAAACCCAAAAATTTTCTTTCATGATTTAAGTAGAACATAAAATTTTAAACAAATTTCCAGTTTACTTCTATTATTGAATTTTCTTCATTCTCTTGGTATCATTTGTTGAAGCAGCAGTAATGCACTACTGGTTTCTAGCTGAACACATGCGTGATCCAATGACAATCGGTATATATATGCGGCCACCAATCAGCAGCTAGTACCTAGATTCTTTGCTGCCCCTGAGCTTTCCTAGATAAACCTTTCAGCAATGGATAGCAAGAGAAGGAAGCAAATTAAATAATATAAGTAAATTGGAAAGTTGTTTAGCCCCTTAGTGATCAGACCGTTTTTCAATTTTCTTACCGTTAAGGACCAGAGCTGTTTTTACATTTCTGCTGTGTTTGTGTTTAGCTGTAATTTTCCTCTTACTCATTTACTGTAGCCACACATATTATATACAGTTTTCTCGCTACTAAATGGACTTTCTAAAGATACCATTATTTTCATCATATCATATAATTTACTATAAAAAAAATACACCCATGCTAAATAGTTTCTAAATTTTGTCCTGCGTTTAGAAATACCCCATTTTTACCCCCTTAACGGACTGGGAATTTCAGACTAAAACTTTCTCAAAAGACCAGAGTATTTTTAGAATGTTTGCTATCATTCCATTTAAACAGAAATAGAGCCTTTTATTTTACATTTACACATCAAAACTATATATTTTTTTTAGTAGACAACCCAAAGTATTGATCTAGGCCCATTTTTGTATATTTCATGCCACCAATCCACTGCCAAATGCGGTCAAATAAAAAAAACTTAACTTTTTCACAAACTTTAGGTTTCTCACTGAAATGATTTACAAACAGCTTGTACAATCATGGCACAAATGGTTGTAAATGCTTTTCTGGGATCTCTTCATTGGTTACTGTCCAGAGGGTATTGCACGATGCCTCAATATCGAGGCATCACTGCAATACCCTGAGAGCGTCTGGAAGTGATTGCAATTGCTTCCAACGCTCATTTTGACCAAGGACATACTAGATACGTCCACGGTCGTTACGTGCCGTTTCTTGGGATGTATCTAGAACATCCTTGGTCGTTAAGGGGTTAAAATTGTATACTCTGTCTAAATCATGAATATCTAATTATGATTTTACTGTCCCTTTAAATATAAGCCACTGCTTAGTGCTTTTTTATTCCAAAAATGAAAAAAGAGTGTTTAAAGGGACAGTCTATAATAGAATTGTTATTGTTTTAAAAGATAATCCCTTTATTACCCATTCCTCCGTTTTGCACAACCAACACAGTTATATTAATATACTTTTAACCTCTGCGATTACCTTGTATCTAAGCATCTTCTGACAGCCCCCTGATCATATGACTGTGACTATTTCAAATCTATTGAGTTGCATTTAGTACTGTGTTGTGCTAACTCAAATAACTTTGCGGGCGTGAACACATTGTTATCAATATGGCCCACATGAACTATCAGTCTCATGTTGAGAAAAGCAAATACAAAGCATGTGATTAAGAGGCAGTCAATAGAGCCTTTGAAGAAGGCAGAAATTTAGAGGTTTAAATTTTATAAAGTATATTAATATAACAATGTTGGTTGTGCAAATCTGGGGAATGGGTAGTAAAGGCATTATCTATCTTTTTAAACAATAACCATTTTAGTGTTGACTGTCCCATTAACATCCCTTTAAGTCACAGGATAAAAATAAAATGTGTGATTACATGTTATCTAAACATCAGTAAAACATTAAAAGACACAAGCAAACATAGCCTTATCTCCCCTATAAAAAAATAGTATCCGGACATAATATATTACAACAATAGCCACAATATATCGCCTGGCGTCACATTTAGGGTTAACATAA
Organism: Bombina bombina; assembly: GCF_027579735.1. Lineage (NCBI taxonomy): Eukaryota > Metazoa > Chordata > Amphibia > Anura > Bombinatoridae > Bombina > Bombina bombina. The sequence continues at coordinate 601,101,410 of NC_069502.1, forward strand.
TATGGTCTGTGCTACTGTTCTATCAACAGTTATATTTTGGCCCTAAAACAATGTTGATCCGGTAATACTGTGGATTGAACCATAAAAACACAGACAAATTCATAAAGCCACTCTATACTATATTATGTAAATCATCATTTTAGCTTAAAATGTTAAATGGCATATATTCTATTTTTTCACACCGTACAGGAGAAGCATTTATCAAATTTAAAAGGCATAAATAAAAACGCATTTTGTTTATTGTGCTAAGAAATTCATAAATTAATCAAGAATGAAAATGTTCTTATCTATGGATTTCAAACCCCTTTTAATAGAACAGCTCTCACAACTAAGGGCAGCACAATAATGGTCTTAAAAGGGATAATCTACTCCAGAATATTTATTGTTTAAAAAGATAGATAATCCCTTTATTACCCATTCCCCAGTTTTGCATAACCAACACGTTTATATTAATATACTTTTTACCTCTGAGATTACCTTGTATATAAGCCTCTGCAGACTGCCTCCTTATCTCAGTTCTTTCGACAGACTTGCATTTTAGCCAATCAGTGCTGACTATCTATATGGCACATGTCTGTCACACACTATCTGTGAAAAACTGTCAAAATGCATTCAGATAAGAGGTGGCCTTCAAAAGGTACAGAAATTAGCATATAAGCCTATCCTATGTTTATCTTTCAACAAAGAATACCAAGAGAACAAAACAAATTTGATAAAAGTAAATTGGAAAATTGTTTAAAATTGCATCTCTTATCTGAAACATGAAAGTTTAATTTTCACTAGACTGTCCCTTTAAAAAGGACAAGAGCAATTACATAAAATCTAACAGATGGTTTTAAAGGGACAGTATACTGTAAAATAGTTTTTCCCGCAATGTGTTTACAATTGCTTTTTTTTTTTTTTTTTTTTTTACAACGGCAGAGTAAAAAATGTATGAAAATTAGCTTTTTAAGGTTTATTTGTGTCCGATTTTGTGTTTTGAAGCCACAACCTAATAAAATGGGTTGAGCTTGTGGGTATAATCAGATCTCATTACTTTATCACATTGTGCACATATACCTGCTTCTTTATCTTATATCTGTCCATAAAACAATCACCAGTACTTGGAGAGAACAATGGAAAATCAACATTTTATTACCTTATCTCTGCTATATCCCACTGGGAGTGTAATATCTTCTGCCGGCTGTGTTTACAAAGCTTATCTATAGCTTGGACCTGCGGCCACAAACTTTCAGCATAGGTGGGGATACTACATGCTAAATCAACTATTTCAAATGCCAATATAAGGGTAAAGGAGCTACTTGAAAACAAATTAATACACTCCTGCAGGTAAAGTGGATCATTGGGAATAAATTAAAGGTGAGACATTTTTTGAGTAAACTGTCCCTTTAAGATACCGTATAATCCAATGGAAAAAAATATTCTCTGATTAAACTCTAAACTGCAAATTAGTGCCTTTTAAATATAATTACAATCATTTTACAAAATATTTGCATTTGTTAAAATTGTCTCTTAAAAACTAATTTTATTATTATTTTTCATGGGAATATGTGGAACTTTCACAATGTGTTCAGGGAAAAAAAGACTTTAACTACCTTTTCATTCAGCATATTTATTTCCAAACATCAGGGAGGGTGTGAAAGAAAGATGAATTTGTGATAGATGCAGTGAAGCAAATAATGAATGACTTATAAGTGTATGTTGTTCCATGTTACAATGTGATACTTTATTGCTAATTAGACTAATCATAGCTTGTCTAACTGTATGTCATAAACCCCAAAGAATTATGTTGGCACAAGGAGACATGAAAGTAAAAAATAAAAACTTTCATGGCTCATCTAGAACATCCTATTGTAAGACTTTTCAATATACTTCTATTCTAATGCGATAAGTCTAATATACTTTGTTCTCTTGGTATACTTTGTTGAAAAGCATACCTAGATAAACTCAAGGGCAGTGTTGTACTACTGGGAGCTAGCTGCTGATTGGTGGCTGCACATATATGTCTCTTGTTATTGGCTCATCAGATGTGTTCAGCTAGCTCCCAGTAGTGCATTGCTGCTCTCAAGACAATTGTATCTATGTGTTTAACCCCTTTGCTGTTGTTACTCACAATTATATGAAAGCAACAGTGTAATATATTATATGCTCTTACATGTTAGAGCATTTTCTTTTTGCCTCTTTATGTCCCATTAAAAGAACATTAAACACACTTGGTTTTGTGTAAAATTGTGCTTGTTCTACGCTCCCTAGAGAGGTGAAAAGGCCAATTCTGTAGCTTCCTAAATAACCTATTTAATAAAAACAGGAGACAACATGAGTGAAGTGATACCTTTATAATGGTTAAATGAATCATTTCGGTTTAAACATTTTAAGGCCCCTGAAGTTATTTTGTTACATTACCAATAGTGGAGAAGAAAACATATTTCCTAGTTGGCATCAGCAAATTTAGTTTCACTTCATCACCTGACTAAAACCATCCAATAGCACTTTCAGAGTGAACAACAGTGAACTTACCCCATAGTTATAGTAGCTAAACATAGCTTACAAACTAATTGCCATGCACGTGAAAAAAAAGTATTTAAATTTGCCGACATGTATATTGCCTAAACAAAAGCTGTTTAAATTTAACCATACAAATATATTTTGAGTGCTTCCTACTGATATTTATTGGATGATAAGCACTTCCTGCTAATGAACACTAATTATTAAAATGAACCCAAGTTTCTATTTCAAATTTACAGCTGTTCAATAAAAGAAATTGAACGGGTTTCATTTGGATGATGGAAATTGGAAGCACAATGTTTCTTTAATAGACAAGAAGACAATTGAGGAAGCCAGAGAAGTGTTTTGTAAATAAAAGTATTGTAGTCATTGCTCTCTAGCATCTGGAATGTGTCAAATCCTGGTCTATTAAGATAGTTAATTGTTGTTGGAAACCACTGATATATGACCTAGACCTCCGTTTCAGACTTAAAGGGACAGTAAACACTTTCAGATTATGATATAAAATGCTTAATTAAAGGGACACTAAACCCAAAAATATACTTTCATGATTCAAGTAGAGAATACAATTTTAAACAATATTCCAATTTACTTCTATTTTCTAATTTGCTTCATTCTTTAGATATGCTTTGTTGAAGAAATAGCAATGCACATGGATGAGCCAATCACACGAGGCATCTATGTGCAGCAACCAATCAGCAGCTACTGAGCCTATCTAGATATGCTTTTCAGCCATGTATATCAAGAGAATGAAGCAAATTAGATAATAGAAGTAAATTAGAAAGTTGTTTAAAATTGCATGCTCTATTTAAATCATGAAAGAAAAAAAATGGGTTTCATGTTCCTTTAAGCATAATAAAACAACTTTGCAGTGTACTTTAAGTATTTAATTTCCCCCTTTTCCTGTAATATAAGTTTCAACAGTTAGGATTTTTCTTTGTCTACAGACCAAAGTCTGGATTGGGTCTTCAAAATAAGGAAAGTGGTGGGTGGAGTTTAGACATTGAAAAACAATTGCAGAAAACAAGATCTTAATCTGTTCTTATAACATTATATATCTAATAAATAATGTAATTCCAAGCTGTTTACTATCCCTTTAAAGCAAATATCTTCCATATATAGATTCCCATAGTGCTTCCGAGCCAAACATCAATACTGTTCTTCTCCTGAACTAAAATCATTGCTTGAGATGTTAGGACTTTTGCTTAATCTATGAATGAACTGCTAATTCCAAATTGGTTAACAATCATTTTTTTATTTTTTTATTTACAATTCTTTAAATTATTTCAAGAGAGATTTTATTTAACAAAGTTATACACTTAAAGGGACACTGAACCCAAATTATTTATTTCGTGATTCAGATAGAGCATGCAATTTTAAGCAACTTTCTAATTTACTCATATCATTTTTTCTTTGTTCTCTTGCTATCTTTATTTAAAAAAGAAGGCATCCAAGCTTCTTTTCTTTTTTTTTTTTTTTTTTTTTGGTTCAGTACTCTGGACAGCACTTTTTTTTATTGTTGGATGAATTTATCCACCAATCAGCAAGGACAACCCAGGTTGTTCACCAAAAATAGGCCGGCATCTAAACTTACATTCTTGCATTTCAAATAAAGATACCAAGAGAATGAAGAAAATTTGATAATAGGAGTACATTTAAAAGTTGCTTAAAATTTCATGCTCTATCTGAATCATGAAAGAAAAAATTTGGTTTCAGTGTCCCTTTAATTTTCTAAACTATTGAAAACAAGAGCTACAAGCAGGACAACACCAGTTACCTTTCTTTTTCTCAGTGTCTTAAAAAGGGGGTGGGGGGAAATAATGGAAATTAAAAACAAAAAAGACTACAAATGATGGGTGGCAGGTTATAGTCTTAAACACTTGCTATTAGCAAGCTGTACATTAAAGGGACATTAAACATCTCAAGATATTAATATAAACTGTTTAATTACATGTAGTAAAACAACTTTGCAATATACTTTTATTATTTATTTTGTTCTCTATTCCTGTAATTTGATTCTGAATATTGTGGGCTTTCCAATTCATGTTAAACATGGAAGTGCAGACACAGCTATATACCACACAGTCATTGGTTGCACACTCTAGTAAGCCATTTATTACTATTCCTTATTGGCCTCAGCAGAAAATGTAACCCAAGTTACAATATGGCGACGCCCACTGCTTTATGGACATTAGAATGTTACCCGTAATTTTTCCAATAACGACTATAATTTTTAAAAATAAGTGTACAAATTATTCTCAGGCTAATTTTTGCTTTGAATACAACATTAAAGCAATGATTTATTTAGTGTTTAATATCCCTTTAACAGTGAATTATTTCTGGTTTGCTAAATTATAAAACATGCAGGATAAAAGATATATATGGTCGATGTTAACAAATGAAAGCGGAAGTGCAAACCCACATAGCAGCTTATATAATTATAATTTAGTAAAATTGTATTTATGTATAGATTTTCAAATTTACATTAGATTATAAGATTTATGAGCCATTTATCATGTTCTATACAGTCGTATCCTTGCTAAATTGTACCCAGTGTATTTGTCATACAAATAGCAATGTACTATATTTTTAGCTTACTTTAAATAAGAGGACTAAACTGAAACTGTGATATAAAATGCAAATTATAAATGTCTTATTTTTGTAATAATATTCAAAAATACTTAGGTGTATTTGCAAGCTCTGGCCAACCAATTCCTGCAGATGTCACGGGGGAGCTTTAGTGCAAATGTGCAAAGTGCCTCAGTTTTTGTCTCGCTACAGCCTTATGTTTTTTTTGTATTCGTGCAGACGTAGAGGTGTTGCATTTTAAAAACATTTTGTTATACCACCCAGCCCACCAGGGTACTCATCCAGTCTTAGGCTAGTCTCTCCCCCCCCCTCTACATGGAAGCACATTTACTTTTAAGAGGGGCACTAGGGATTTAAAGGAACACTAAACCCATGTTTTTTCTTTAATGGTTCAGAATGTAGCCACCAATCAGCAAGCACTATCCAGGGTGCTGAACCTAAAATGTGACAGCTCCTAAGCTTTACATTCTTGCTTTTCAAATAAAGATAGCAAGAATAAAGACAAATTCAAAAACAGAATTTATGTTTACCTGATAAATTACTTTCTCCAACGGTGTGTCCGGTCCACGGCGTCATCCTTACTTGTGGGATATTCTCTTCCCCAACAGGAAATGGCAAAGAGCCCAGCAAAGCTGGTCACATGATCCCTCCTAGGCTCCGCCTACCCCAGTCATTCGACCGACGTTAAGGAGGAATATTTGCATAGGAGAAACCATATGTTACCGTGGTGACTGTAGTTAAAGAAAACAAATTATCAGACCTGATTAAAAAAACCAGGGCGGGCCGTGGACCGGACACACCGTTGGAGAAAGTAATTTATCAGGTAAACATAAATTCTGTTTTCTCCAACATAGGTGTGTCCGGTCCACGGCGTCATCCTTACTTGTGGGAACCAATACCAAAGCTTTAGGACACGGATGAAGGGAGGGAGCAAATCAGGTCACCTAAATGGAAGGCACCACGGCTTGCAAAACCTTTCTCCCAAAAATAGCCTCAGAAGAAGCAAAAGTATCAAATTTGTAAAATTTAGAAAAAGTGTGCAGTGAAGACCAAGTCGCTGCCTTACATATCTGATCAACAGAAGCCTCGTTCTTGAAGGCCCATGTGGAAGCCACAGCCCTAGTGGAGTGAGCTGTGATTCTTTCAGGAGGCTGCCGTCCGGCAGTCTCATAAGCCAATCGGATAATGCTTTTAATCCAGAAGGAGAGAGAGGTAGAAGTTGCTATTTGACCTCTCCGTTTACCAGAATAAACAACAAACAAAGACAAAGTTTGTCTGAAATCCTTAGTAGCTGCTAAGTAAAATTTGAGAGCACGAACTACATCCAAGTTGTGCAACAAACGTTCCTTCTTTGAAACTGGATTAGGACACAAAGAAGGCACAACTATCTCCTGGTTAATGTTTTTGTTAGAAACAACTTTTGGAAGAAAACCAGGTTTAGTACGCAAAACCACCTTATCTGCATGGAACACCAGATAAGGAGAAGAACACTGCAGAGCAGATAATTCTGAAACTCTTCTAGCAGAAGAAATTGCAACCAAAAACAAAACTTTCCAAGATAATAACTTAATATCAACGGAATGTAAGGGTTCAAACGGAACCCCCTGAAGAACTGAAAGAACTAGGTTGAGACTCCAAGGAGGAGTCCAAATTTTGTAAACAGGCTTGATTCTAACCAGAGCCTGAACAAAGGCCAGAACATCTGGCACAGCTGCCAGCTTTTTGTGAAGTAACACAGACAAGGCAGAAATCTGTCCCATCAAGGAACTTGCAGATAATCCTTTTTCCAATCCTTCTCGAAGGAAGGATAGACTCTTAGGAATCTTAACCTTGTCCCAAGGGAATCCTGCAGATTCACACCAACAGATATACCAAATTATATGGTAATTTATCTGGTTACAGGCTTTCAGGCCTGAACAAGAGTATTAATAACAGAATCTGAGAACCCTCGCTTTGATAAGATCAAGCGTTCAATCAGCTGGAGTGGGTCGAACGGACCTAGAACAAGAAGGTCTCGTCTCAAAGGTAGCTTCCATAGTGGAGCCGATGACATATTCACCAGATCTGCATACCAAGTCCTGCGTGGCCACGCAGGAGCTATCAAAATCACCGACGCCCTCTCCTGATTGATCCTGGCTACCAGCCTGGGGATGAGAGGAAACGGCGGGAACACATAAGCTAGTTTGAAGGTCCAAGGTGCTACTAGTGCATCCACTAGAGCCGCCTTGGGATCCCTGGATCTGTACCCGTAGTAAGGAACTCTGAAGTTCTGACGAGAGGCCATCAGATCCATGTCTGGAATGCCCCACGGTTGAGTGACTTGGGCAAAGATTTCCGGATGGAGTTCCCACTCCCCCGGATGCAATGTCTGACGACTCAGAAAATCCGCTTCCCAATTTTCCACTCCTGGGATGTGGATAGCAGACAGGTGGCAGGAGTGAGACTCCGCCCATAGAATGATTTTGGTCACTTCTTCCATCGCTAGGGAACTCCTTGTTCCCCCCTGATGGTTGATGTATGAACTTGGCCCTCGCTAGCTGAGGCCAAGCTTTGAGAGCATTGAATATCGCTCTCAGTTCCAGAATATTTATCGGTAGAAGAGATTCTACCCGAGACCAAAGACCCTGAGCTTTCAGGGATCCCCAGACCGCGCCCCAGCCCATCAGACTGGCGTCGGTCGTGACAATGACCCACTCTGGTCTGCGGAAGGTCATCCCTTGTGACAGGTTGTCCAGGGACAGCCACCAACGGAATGAGTCTCTGGTCCTCTGATTTTCTTGTATCTTCGGAGACAAGTCTGAATAGTCCCCATTCCACTGACTGAGCATGAACAGTTGTAATGGTCTTAGATGAATGCGCACAAAAGGAACTATGTCCATTGCCGCTACCATCAAACCTATCACTTCCATGCACTGCGCTATGGAAGGAAGAGGAACGGAATGAAGTATCCGACAAGAGTCTAGAAGTTTTGTTTTTCTGGCTTCTGTCAGAAAAATCCTCATTTCTAAGGAGTCTATTATAGTTCCCAAGAAGGGAACCCTCATTGACGGAGATAGAGAACTCTTTTCCACGTTCACTTTCCATCCGTGAGATCTGAGAAAGGCCAGGACAATGTCCGTGTGAGCCTTTACTTGAGGAAGGGACGACGCTCGAATCAGAATGTCGTCCAAGTAAGGTACTACAGCAATGCCCCTTGGTCTTAGCACCGCCAGAAGGGACCCTAGTACCTATGAGAAAATCCTAGGAGCAGTGGCTAATCCGAAAGAAAACGCCACGAACTGGAAATGCTTGTCCAGGAATGCAAACCTTAGGAACCGATGATGTTCCTTGTGGATAGGAATATGTAGATACGCATCCTTGAAATCCACCTTGGTCATGAATTGACCTACCTGGATGGAAGGAAGAAGTGTTCGAATGGTTTCCATCTTGAACGATGGAACCTTGAGAAACTTGTTCAAGATCTTGAGATCTAAGATTGGTCTGAACGTTCCCTCTTTTTTGGGAACTATGAACAGATTGGAGTAGAACCCCATCCCTTGTTCTCCTAATGGAACAGGATGAATCACTCCCATTTTTAGCAGGTCTTCTACCCAATGTAAGAATGCCTGTCTTCTTATGTGGTCTGAAGACAACTGAGACCTGTGGAACCTCCCCCTTGGAGGAAGCCCCTTGAACTCCAGAGAATAACCTTGGGAGACTATTTCTAGCGCCCAAGGATCCAGAACATCTCTTGCCCAAGCCTGAGCGAAGAGAGAGAGTCTGCCCCCCACCAGATCCGGTCCCGGATCGGGGGCCCGCATTTCATGCTGTCTTGGTAGCAGTGGCAGGTTTCCTGGCCTGCTTTCCTTTGTTCCAGCCTTGCATAGGTCTCCAGGCTGGATTGGCTTGAGAAGTATTACCTTCCTGCTTAGAGGACGTAGCCCTTGGGGCTGATCCGTTTCTGCGAAAGGGACGAAACTTAGGTTTATTTTTGGTCTTGAAAAGACCTATCCTGAGGAAGGGCGTGGCCCTTGCCCCCAGTGATATCAGAGATAATCTCTTTCAAGTCAGGGCCAAAGAGTGTTTTCCCCTTGAAAGGAATGTCAAGCAATTTGTTCTTGGAAGACGCATCCGCTGCCCAAGATTTTAACCAAAGCGCTCTGCGCCACAATAGCAAACCCAGAATTTTTTCGCCGCTAACCTAGCCAATTGCAAGGTGGCGTCTAGGGTGAAAGAATTAGCCAATTTAAGAGCACGAATTCTGTCCATAATCTCCTCATAAGAAGAAGAATTACTAATAATCGCCTTTCCTAGCTCATCAAACTAGAAACACGCGGCTGCAGTGACAGGGACAATGCATGCAATTGGTTGTAGAAGGGAACCTTGCTGAACAAACATCTTTAGCAGACCTTCTAATTTTTTATCCATAGGATCTTGGAAAGCACAACTATCTTCTATGGGTATAGTGGCGCGCTTGTGTAGAGTAGAAACCGCCCCCTCGACCTTGGGGACTGTCTGCCATCAGTCCTTTCTGGGGTCGACTATAAGAAAACAATTTTATAAATATGGGGGGAGGTACTAAAGGTATACCGGGCCTGTCCCATTCTTTACTAACAATGTACGCCACCCGCTTGGATATAGGAAAAGCTTCGGGGGGCCCCGGGGCCTCTAAGAACTTTTCCATTTTACATAGTGGTTCTGGAATGACCAGATAATCACAATCATCCAAATTGGATAACACCTCCTTAAGCAGAGCGCGGAGAGGTTCCAACTTAAATTTAAAAGTAATCACATCAGGTTCAGCTTGTTGAGAAATGTTTCCTGAATCTGAAATTTCTCCCTCAGACAAAACCTCCCTGGCCCCCTCAGACTGGTGTAGGGGCCCTTCAGAAACCATATCATCAGCGTTCTCATGCTCTACAGAATTTTCTAAAACAGAGCAGTCGCGCTTTCGCTGATAAGTGGGCATATTGGCTAAAATGTTTTTGATAGAATTATCCATTACAGCCGTTAAATGTTGCATAGTAAGGAGTATTGGCGCACTAGATGTACTAGGGGCCTCCTGTATGGGCAAGACTGGTGTAGACGAAGGAGGGGATGATGCAGTACCATGCTTACTCCCCTCAATTGAGGAATCATCTTGGGCATCATTTTTACTAAATTTTTTTTATGACATAAAATACATATAGTTAAATGAGAAGGAACCTTGGTTTCCCCACAGTCAGAACACAATCTATCTGGTAGTTCAGACATGTTAAACAGGCATAACCTTGATAACAAAGCACAAAAAACGTTTTAAAATAAAACCGTTACTGTCACTTTAAATTTTAAACTAAACACACTTTATTACTGCAATTGCGAAAAAGTATGAAGGAATTGTTCAAAATTCACCAAAATTTCACCACAGTGTCTTAAAGCCTTAAAAGTATTGCACACCAAATTTGGAAGCTTTAACCCTTAAAATAACGGAACCGGAGCCGTTTTTATATTTAACCCCTTTACAGTCCCTGGAATCTGCTTTGCTGAGACCCAACCAAGCCCAAAGGGGAATACGATACCAAATGATGCCTTCAGAAAGACTTTTCTATGTATCAGAGCTCCACACACATGCAGCTGCATGCCATGCTGTCCTCAAAAACAAGTGCGCCATACCGGCGCGAAAATGAGGCTCTGACTATGATTAGGGAAAGCCCCTAAAGAATAAGGTGTCTAAAACAGTGCCTGCCGATATAATCATATCAAAATACCCAGAATAAATGATTCCTCAAGGCTAAATATGTGTTAATAATGAATCGATTTAGCCCAGAAAAAGTCTACAGTCTTAATAAGCCCTTGTGAAGCCCTTATTTACTATCTTAATAAACATGGCTTACCGGATCCCATAGGGAAAATGACAGCTTCCAGCATTACATCGTCTTGTTAGAATGTGTCATACCTCAAGCAGTAAGAGACTGCACACTGTTCCCCCAACTGAAGTTAATTGCTCTCAACAGTCCTGTGTGGAACAGCCATGGATTTTAGTTACGGTGCTAAAATCATTTTCCTCATACAAACAGAAATCTTCATCTCTTTTCTGTTTCTGAGTAAATAGTACATACCAGCACTATTTTAAAATAACAAACTCTTGATTGAATAATAAAAACTACAGTTAAACACTAAAAAACTCTAAGCCATCTCCGTGGAGATGTTGCCTGTACAACGGCAAAGAGAATGACTGGGGTAGGCGGAGCCTAGGAGGGATCATGTGACCAGCTTTGCTGGGCTCTTTGCCATTTCCTGTTGGGGAAGAGAATATCCCACAAGTAAGGATGACGCCGTGGACCGGACACACCTATGTTGGAGAAATAGGAGTAAATTAGAAAGTAGCTTAAAATCGCATGCTCTATCTGAATCATTAAAGAACAAATTTGGGTTTAGTATCCCTTTAATAAAAAAATAAAAAACATTTCCTTTCAGTGAGAGGATTGCATTTGTTAAATATATACTGTATAATGGTTGTTGGTTTTTTTTAGATAAAAAGCTGAATTACTTTCAAGTGAAAACTCATGATTACTGTACAATTAAATAGGTAACCACTGTGTGTGTTTGTTTTATTTATGCAACATTACAAATACAATGTAAAAACATAATTTATGCTTACCTGATAAATTTATTTCTCTTGTAGTGTAGTCAGTCCACGGGTCATCCATTACTTATGGAATATATCTCTTCCTAACAGGAAGCTGCAAGAGGATCACCCAAGCAGAGCTGCTATATAGCTCCTCCCCTCACATGTCATATTCAGTCATTCGACCAAAGCAGACGAGAAAGGAGAAACCATAGGGTGCAGTGGTGACTGGAGTTTAATTAAAATTTAGATCTGCCTTAAAGACAGGGCGGGCCGTGGACTGACTACACTACAAGAGAAATAAATTTATCAGGTAAGCATAAATTATGTTTTCTCTTGTTAAGTGTATTCAGTCCACAGGTCATCCATTACTTATGGAATACCAATACCAAAGCTAAAGTACACGGATGAAGGGAGGGACAAGGCAGGAACATTAAACAGAAGGAACCACTGCCTGAAGTACCTTTCTCCCAAAAATAGCCTCCGAAGAAGCAAAAGTGTCAAATTTGTAAAATTTTGAAAAGGTGTGAAGCGAAGACCAAGTCGCAGCCTTGCAAATCTGTTCAACAGAAGCCTCATTTTTAAAGGCCCAGGTGGAAGCCACAGCTCTAGTAGAATGAGCTGTAATACTTTCAGGAGGCTGCTGTCCAGCAGTCTCATAGGCTAAACGTATTATACTACGAAGCCAAAAAGAGAGAGAGGTAGCCGAAGCCTTTTGACCTCTTCTCTGTCCAGAGTAAACGACAAACAGGGAAGAAGTTTGACGAAAATCTTTAGTTGCCTGCAAATAGAACTTCAGGGCACGGACTACGTCCAGATTATGCAAAAGTCGTTCCTTCTTTGAAGAAGGGTTAGGACACAGTGATGGAACAACAATCTCTTGATTGATATTCCTGTTAGTAACTACCTTAGGTAAGAACCCAGGTTTAGTACGCAGAACTACCTTGTCTGAATGAAAAATCAGATAAGGAGAATCACAATGTAAGGCAGATAACTCAGAGACTCTTCGAGCCGAGGAAATAGCCATCAAAAACAAAACCTTCCAGGATAACAGCTTGATATCAATGGAATGAAGGGGTTCAAATGGAACGCCTTGAAGAACATTAAGAACTAAGTTTAAGCTCCACGGCGGAGCAACAGTCTTAAACACAGGCTTAATCCTAGTTAAAGCCTGACAAAAAGCCTGAATGTCTGGAACTTCAGCCAGACGTTTGTGTAGAAGAATAGACAGAGCAGAAATCTGTCCCTTTAACGAACTAGCAGATAAGCCCTTTTCTAAACCCTCTTGTAGAAAGGACAATATCCTAGGAATCCTAACCTTACTCCATGAGTAACTCTTGGATTCGCACCAATATAAATATTTACGCCATATCTTATGGTAAATTTTTCTGGTAACAGGCTTCCTAGCCTGTATTAAGGTATCAATAACCGACTCCGAGAAGCCACGCTTTGATAGAATCAAGCGTTCAATCTCCATGCAGTCAGCCTCAGAGAAATTAGATTTGGATGGTTGAAAGGACCCTGAATTAGAAGGTCCTGTCTCAGAGGCAGAGACCATGGTGGACAGGACGACATTTCCACTAGGTCTGCATACCAGGTCCTGCGTGGCCACGCAGGCGCTATCAGAATCACCGAAGCTCTCTCCTGTTTGATCTTGGCAATCAAACGAGGAAGCATCGGGAAAGGTGGAAACACATAAGCCATGTTGAAGACCCAAGGGGCTGTCAGAGCATCTATCAGCACCGCTCCCGGGTCCCTGGACCTGGATCCGTAACAAGGAAGCTTGGCGTTCTGACGAGACGCCATGAGATCCAGATCTGGTTTGCCCCAACGATGAATCAGTTGAGCAAAGACCTCCGGATGAAGTTCCCACTCCCCCGGATGAAAAGTCTGGCGACTTAGAAAATCCGCCTCCCAGTTCTCCACGCCTGGGATGTAAATCGCTGACAGGTGGCAAGAGTGAGACTCTGCCCAACGAATTATCTTTGAGACTTCCAACATCGCTAGGGAACTTCTGGTTCCCCCTTGATGGTTGATGTAAGCCACAGTCGTGATGTTGTCCGACTGAAATCTGATGAACCTCAGAGTTGCTAACTGAGGCCAAGCTAGGAGAGCATTGAATATTGCTCTTAATTCCAGAATATTTATTGGGAGGAGTTTCTCCTCCTGAGTCCATAATCCCTGAGCTTTCAGGGAGTTCCAGACTGCGCCCCAGCCTAGAAGGCTGGCGTCTGTTGTTACAATCGTCCAATCTGGCCTGCGAAAGGTCATCCCCTTGGACAGATGTGGCCGAGAAAGCCACCATAGAAGAGAATCTCTGGTCTCTTGATCCAGATTTAGTAGGGGGGACAAATCTGAGTAATCCCCGTTCCACTGACTTATCATGCACAATTGCAGCGGTCTGAGATGCAGGCGCGCAAATGGTACTATGTCCATTGCCGCTACCATTAAGCTGATTACTTCCATGCACTGAGCTACTGACGGGTGTGGAATGGAATGAAGGACACGGCAAGCATTTAGAAGTTTTAATAACCCGGCCTCTGTCAGGTAAATTTTCATCTCTACAGAATCTATAAGAGTCCCTAGAAAGGGAACTCTTGTAAGTGGTAATAGAGAACTCTTTTCCACGTTCACCTTCCACCCATGCGACCTCAGAAATGCCAGAACTATCTCTGTATGAGACTTGGCAGTTTGAAAACTTGACGCTTGTATCAGAATGTCGTCTAGGTACGGAGTCACAGCTATGCCTCGCGGTCTTAGTACCGCCAGAAGTGAGCACAGAACTTTTGTAAAGATTCTTGGAGCCGTAGCTAATCCGAAGGGAAGAGCTACAAACTGGTAATGCCGGTCTAGGAAAGCAAATCTTAGGTACCGATAATGATCCTTGTGAATCGGTATGTGAAGGTAGGCATCCTTTAAGTCCACTGTGGTCATGTACTGACCCTCTTGGATCATGGGAAGGATGGTTCGAATAGTTTCCATTTTGAATGATGGAACTCTTAGAAATTTGTTTAGGATTTTTAGGTCCAAGATTGGTCTGAAGGTTCCCTCTTTCTTGAGAACCACAAATAGATTTGAATAGAATCCCTGCCCGTGTTCCGTCCGGGGAACTGGGTGGATCACCCCCATTAGTAAGAGGTCTTGTACACAGCGTAGAAACGCCTCTTTCTTTATTTGGTTTGCTGATAACCTTGAAAGATGAAATCTCCCTCGTGGAGGAGAAGTTTTGAAGTCCAGGAGATATCCCTGAGATATGATCTCCAACGCCCAGGGATCCTGGACATCTCTTGCCCAAGCCTGGGCGAAGAGAGAAAGTCTGCCCCCCACTAGATCCGTTTCCGGATAGGGGGCCCTCTCTTCATGCTGTCTTAGGGGCAGCAGCAGGTTTCTTGGCCTGCTTGCCCTTGTTCCAGGACTGGTTAACATTCCAGCCCTGCCTGTAACGAGCAACAGCTCCTTCCTTTTTTGGAGCGGAGGAAGTTGATGCTGCTCCTGCCTTGAAGTTACGAAAGGCACGAAAATTAGACTGTTTGGCCTTTGATTTGGCCCTGTCCTGAGGTAGAGCATGGCCCTTACCTCCCGTAATGTCAGTTATAATTTCTTTCAAGCCGGGCCCGAATAAGGTCTGCCCTTTGAAAGGAATATTAAGCAATTTAGATTTAGAAGTCACGTCAGCTGACCAGGATTTAAGCCATAGCGCTCTGCGCACTTGGATGGCGAATCCGGAGTTCTTAGCCGTAAGTTTGGTTAAATGTACGACGGCATCAGAAACAAATGCGTTAGCTAGCTTAAGTGCTTTAAGCTTGTTCATAATTTCATCCAATGGAGCTGTGCGAATGGCCTCTTCCAGAGACTCAAACCAGAATGCCGCCGCAGCAGTGACAGGCGCAATGCATGCAAGGGGCTGTAAGATAAAACCTTGTTGAACAAACATTTTCTTAAGGTAACCCTCTAATTTCTTATCCATTGGATCTGAAAAGGCACAACTATCCTCCACCGGGATAGTGGTATGCTTAGCTAAAGTAGAAACTGCTCCCTCCACCTTAGGGACCGTCTGCCATAAGTCTCGTGTGGTGGCGTCTATAGGAAACATTTTCCTAAATATGGGAGGAGGGGAAAAAGGCACACCAGGTCTATCCCACTCCTTGCTAATAATCTCTGTAAGCCTTTTAGGTATAGGAAACACGTCAGTACACACCGGTACCGCATAGTATCTATCCAACCTACATCATTTTTCTGGAATTGCAACCGTGTTACAATCATTCAGAGCTGCTAATACCTCCCCTAGCAATATGCAGAGGTTCTCAAGCTTAAATTTAAAATTAGAAATCTCTGAATCCAGTCTCCCTGGATCAGATCCGTCACCCACAGAATGAAGCTCTCCGTCTTCACGTTCTGCAAACTGTGACGCAGTATCTGACATGGCTCTCACCTCATCCGCACGCTCTGTCCTTAACCCAGAGCTATCGCGCTTGCCTCTTAATTCTGGCAATTTAGATAATACTTGTGTCATAACAGTAGCCATGTCTTGCAAAGTGATTTGTAAGGGCCTCCCTGATGTACTTGGCGCCACAAAATCACGCACCTCCTGAGCGGGAGGCGAAGGTACTGACACGTGAGGAGAGTTAGTCGGCATAACTTCCCCCTCGTTGTCTGGTGATAATTTCTTTACATGTAAAGATTGACTTTTATTTAAAGTAGCATCAATGCAATTAGTACACAAATTTCTATTGGGCTCCACATTGGCCTTTAAACATAGTGAACAAAGAGATTCATCTGTGTCAGACATGTTTAAACAGACTAGCAATGAGACTAGCAAGCTTGGAAATACTTTTCTAAATAAATTTACAAGCAATATAAAAAACGCTACTGTGCCTTTAAGAAGCACAAAAAACTGTCACAGTTGAAATAACAATGAACCAAAATAGTTATAGCAACTAATTTTTCACAGTAAATGTATTAAGTTAGCAAAGGATTGCACCCACCAGCAAATGGATGATTAACCCCTTAATACCCAAAAACGGATAACAATTTAATAATTAACGTTTTTCTCACAGTCAAAACACACTGTCACAGGTCTGCTGTGACTGATTACCTCCCTCAAAATGAATTTTGAAGACCCCTGAGCTCTCTAGAGACGATCTGGATCATGGAGGATGAAGTAGACAGATTGTGACTGAATTTTTACTGCGCAAAAAAGCGCTAAAATAGGCCCCTCCCACTCATATTACAACAGTGGGGAAGCTCAGAAAACTGTTTCTATGCAGAAAACAAAGATGGCCATGTGGTAAAAATCATGCCTCAATAAGTTTTATCACCAAGTACCTCACAAAAAACGATTAACATGCCAGTAAACGTTTTAAACATACATTTGAAAAGTTATGAATTGTTATTAATAAGCCTGCTACCAGTCGCTTTTACTGCAGTTAAGGCTCATACATTATTTCAGTATTAACAGTATTTTCAGAGTCAATTCCATTCCTTAGAAAAATACATTCAGTGTACACACACTCATCAGCCTAATACCAGTCGCTATCACTGCATTTAAGGCTGAACTTACTTTACATTGGTATCAGCAGTATTTTCTCAGTCAATTCCATTCCTCAGAAAAATAATTACTGCACATACCTCATTTGCAGGGGGCCCCTGCACGCTATTCCCCTTCTCTGAAGTTACCTCACTCCTCAGATGAGAACAGCCAGTGGATCTTAGTTACGTCTGCTAAGATCATAGAAAACGCAGGCAGATTCTTCTTCTAATGCTGCCTGAGAATAAACAGCACACTCCGGTGCCATTTAAAATAACAAACTTTTGATTGTAGAAATAAACTAAGTTAAAAAACACCACAGACCTCTCACAGCGACCTATCTTTAGTTAGGCTGCAAGAGAATGACTGAATATGACATGTGAGGGGAGGAGCTATATAGCAGCTCTGCTTGGGTGATCCTCTTGCAGCTTCCTGTTAGGAAGAGATATATTCTATAAGTAATGGATGACCCGTGGACTGACTACACTTAACAAGAGAAAATGACAATTATTATGTAACTCTGCATGAATGATTGATTTCTGGTGTTTTATTGTGTGTCTATATACAGTGTAAATAAGTATATCTTCCAGAGGCAATTCTATAAGATTGTATTATTATTTATTAGGAAAGCTTATATTAAACACAACATTTTAAAAAATAACTTGGTTAGGTAGCCAATGTATTTATTTATAAATCATTAGATACATTAATTATGTCATATATTAAAAAAGACATAATGAAGTCATAATGGTAATTTAATATTTATTTATTTAAGCACATATATATTTGTTGCAAGGGGTTGCATGTTTAAATCAAGGAAATATGGCTATAAAAATATTGAAAACAGATTTAAAAAAAAAGTATTGATGAAAGTCAAAAGAAAAGTAAATAAATAAAAAAGACAGACTTAAAAGAACAGTAAACACTTTGTAATTAGAAGATTTTTCTTCAGTCTCACAATAAATGAACACAGTGGGTAACTTTGAAAAGGTTTTAAATACATTTTAAATCATTTTTCAATAGCCAATCTCCACCCGCCATTTGCCTTACTTCTAGGAGCCAATCTGGGCTTGATAATGAAGTAGACAAGGCTAGTCACACTCACTATCATAGCAAACGTTCCATTGGTTTGCAGTTCATTATCGGATAACTTCTGCTAAAGCCTTATAGGGACACATATGGTGCAGAGTTAGGCTTGTCAAACCTGTTGTGCGCACTTCCAGTTCTCATAAATGGAAACCTCTTAAAAGGACATTCCAGTCAAAATTGTAATCCATATTGGTGCATTTCAGTTCTGAATAAAAGCATTGTTTGTAATATACAGGTAGCCCTCAGTTTACGCCGGGGTTAGGTTCCAGAAGGAATGGTTGTAAATCGAAACCGTTGTAAATTGAAACCCAGTTTATAATGTAAGTCAATGGGAAGTGAGGGAGATAGGTTCCAGGCCCCTCTCAAAATTGCCATAAGTAACACCTAATACATTATTTTTAAAGCTTTGAAATGAAGACTTTAAATGCTAGACAGCATTATAAACCTAATAAAATAATCACACAACACAGACTTCACTTACATTTTTCTGCAAACAGTTCTTTCTATGCATTCCAATCTGGACTGAGTTATAGACAGGAAGATCTTGTTCCATTGAAATCTGCTTGATAGCTCAGCTCTGGTTAAACTGATTAATTTCAGCTTGCTTGGCTTTGCTGCAACACAAGCGGACAGCTCCACCTACTGGCTATTTTAATAAATGCACTGCTTCTCAATGCTTTTCAATAGCAGTCACATGACTGGAAAAAAAGGTCGTTATTCTGAAACGGTGTAAATTGAACCATTGTAAAACGAGGGCCACCTGTACATGTATAAGCAAAAATGCTTTAATAAAAACTATAGCTGTTTGAAAAGTGTATTTAATGTACCGTGCACAAGCATTTTAAACACAGGTCTTGGCTCAGAGAGCCAAAGGTGTTTGTACCATCTGGTAATGACTCAGTTTGTTAATTGCTGACATGATACAAGCCCGACTGGTGCTCAGGCAGCTGCAGCATTTAAAATGCTGGTGCACTGGCAATATCTATTTATGCTTCACATGCACGTGCAGAGAAAAATGTTAGCACTAAAACAGTGATTTTTTTTTTTTACTAGAAGCATTTTTGTCAATACAAGTATATTACAAATATGTTTATATTCAATGAGGTAGTTCATCTACGTGCACTGAAATTTTGAACTGATGTCCCTTTAATAAACAAAATAAATAATAAAATAAAGATCAAAGTTGATTTACTAAACATTATTAAACATTTTATATTCAAATCTTAAAGTGTTTACTGTCCCTTTAACTTACAAAAGTGGAGGTATGTGATATCAACCAAACTTACGTCCTGCACAGTAGTGTTCTGATTAATGAGTGCATGCTTTGTCAAATTCATCTCGTTACCGTCTATCTTCCTAAACACGTCATATACTTTTCTGACCTTGAACACCTGGTTTCTGGGAGTTTTGTTTCCATTGTAACCCATGTCGATTCCGTTATTGGGAGAGGAAGGGCCAATGCGAAATACATGACAAAATATCCGTACAATCCGGAGGAGGCTTTTCATTTGAGCTTCATAATTGCTTGAAATACTGTTAAAAGAAATGTTTCATAGGTTTTGCATCATAAACTAGTATAGTGTTCCTTAAAAGGGTTTAATTTAAGTAAAAAAACAAAGCAAATTTCATGAGAAGATTCAATAAAAAAAAAAAAAGTGAAAGCACTAGAACAAGAAATCATATTTTGAATCCAAAGCTAACAAGACTAAGGGAATACAATAAAACATTGTTATAAGATACAGGTATTGCAAAATGCACTTCATAGAACCTTTACATTTTGTGTATTTAGGAATTCTATATGAAGATTGCCACAATCTTTCTATCTTTGGAAAGTGATGCACAAGGAGAAAGCAGGTTGTACTTTTCAGTCTAAAGTAGAATATATTGGATTTAGGGTGTGGTTCTTTATGGTAGTTGTGAATTACATTTTTCTCTGCTATGGTGTTCTGTATTTTGCTGAGATTCCTAGATCTGGACAAAGAAGCTAGGGAATCAACTGCTTTAAGAGACACAAATAAGCTAAACTGGACTACATCAAGAATAATTTGGTATAGATTTATCATAGTGCCACAAGCACAATAACATGCCAGACAGAACAAAATCAAACTAGTTAGTCACTATATTAAAATACCTGCAAACTCATCAGCTCCATACACACACAAATACTGGTTCCCTTGGCAACACATTAGCAAAACAGAATTTTGGACGCTATAAGGCTTTGGGCCATAACGACCACTGGAATCAGTATATCAGCAAAATATTTATCTTACAATTAAAAAACAATTGATATTTCTATAGTAATGATGCCAAGGTTATTGTTATATTTCTTAAACCAATGTCAAAACCCATTTAGTTTTGTATATATATATATATATATATATATATATATATATACACACACACACACACACAGTATGTATATATATATATATACTGTATATATAGCTATTTCATGATTGACACTCTGAGTTGTAATTTATTGTTCAATCATATATTTGTGCTGTAGGTACCTTAAAACTATTTTTAAAAAAATTGTAAAAATTGTAAAAATGGTCAAGCTCCTTTAAATATTGAATTATAATTAAACAATGTAGTAGACAATAGGCCTGATTATCAAAAACGCTCTGGCAGGGAAACAAATGACAAAAAACGTTCCTTTTCTAAGCATTATATTGTAATGTATATCTCTCTTTCTTTCATGTAATTGGCAAGAGTCCATGAGCTAGTGACGTATGGGATATACAATCCTACCAGGAGGGGCAAAGTTTCCCAAACCTCAAAATGCCTATAAATACACCCCTCACCACACCCACAATTCATTCAGTTTTAAAAACTTTGCCTCCTATGGAGGTGGTGAAGTAAGTTTGTGCTAAGATTTCTACGTTGATATGCGCTTCTTAGCATTTTGAAGCCCGTTTCCTCTCAGAGTACAGTGAATGTCAAAGGGATGTGAAGGCAGTATTACCTATTGAATGCAATGGTTTTCCTCACGGGGATCTATTTCATAGGTTCTCTGTTATTGGTTGTAGAGATTCATCTCCTACCTCCCTTTTCAGACTGACGATATACTCTCATATTCCATTACCTCTACTGATAACTGTTTCAGTACTGGTTTGGCTATCTGCTATGTGTGGATAGGTGTCTTCTGGTAAGTATGTTTTCATTACTCAAGACACTCTCAGCTATGGTTTGGCACTTTATGTATTTATATAAAGTTCTAAATATATGTATTGTACTTACAGTGGATATAAAAAGTCTACACACCCCTGTTAAAATGTCAGGTTTCTGTGATGTAAAAAAATGAGACAAAGATAAATTATTTCAGAACTTTTTCCACCTTTAATGTGACCTATAAACTATGCAACTCAATTGAAAAACAAACAAATCTTTTAGGTGAAGGGAAGTAAAAATAAAAAAATAAAATAATATGGTTGCTTAAGTGTAAACTAATACTTTGTTGGAGCACCTTTTGATTTTATTACAGCACTCAGTCTTTTGGGGTATGAGTCTATCAGCATGGCACATCTTGACTTGGCAAGATTTGCCCACTCTTCTTTGCAAAAACACTCCAAATCTGTCAGATTGCGAGGGCATCTCCTGTGCACAGCCCTCTTCAAATTACCCCACAGATTTTCGATTGGATTCAGGTCTGGGCTCTGACTGGGCCATTCCAAAACTTTAATCTTCTTCTGGTGAAGCCATTCCTTTGATGATTTGGATGTATGCTTTGGGTCGTTGTCATGATGAAAGATGAAGTTCCTCTTCATGTTCAGCTTTCTACCAGAAGCCTGAAGGTTTTGTGCCAAAATTGACTGGTATTTGGAACTGTTCATAATTCCCTCTACCTTGAATAAGGCCTCAGTTCCAGCTGAAGAAAAACAGCCCCAAAGCATGATGCTGTCATCACTGTGGATATGGTGTTCTTTTGGTGATATGCAGTGTTGTTTTTGCGAAAAACATATCTTTTGGAATTATTGCCAAAAAGTTCAACCTTGGTTTCATCAGACCATAACACATTTTCTTACATGCTTTTAGGACACTTCAGATGTGTTTTTGCTAAATTTAGCTGGGCTTGGATGTTTTTCTTCGTAAGAAAAGGCTTCTGTCTTGCCGTCTACCCCAAAGCCAAAACATATGAACACATGTACCACACAGCCAGTACTTGCCAGATATTCCTGCAGCTCCTTTAATGTTGCTGTAGGCCTCTTGGTAGCCTCCCAGACCAGTTTTCTTCTCGTTGTTTCATCAATTTTGGAGGGACATCCAGTTCTTGGTAATGTCATTGCTGTGCCATATGTTCTCCACTTGATGACTGCCTTCACTGTGTTCCATGGTATATCTAATGCCTTGGAAATTCTTTTGTACCCTTCTCCTGACTGATACCTTTTAACAATGAGATCCCTCTGATGCTTTGGAAGCTCTCTGCGGACCATGGCTGTTGTGTAGGACGCGACTAAAAAAATGTCAAGAAAGACCTACTAGAACAGCTGAACTTTATTCAGGGTTTAACATGTCATTGCTTAATTCTGAACACAGCTACATCCCCAGTTTGTGCACACTTATGGAACCACATTATTTTAGTTTTTTTTGTTTACTTCCCTCCACCTTAAAGATTTCAGTTTGTTTTTCAATTGAGTTGTACAGTTTATAGGTCACATTAAAGGTGAAAAAAGTTCTGAAATGATTGATCTTTGTCAAATTTTTTTACATCACAAAAACCTGACATTTTAACAGGGGTGTGTAGACTTTTTATATCCACTGTATATTTGCCATGATTCAGGTTTCAGTATATTTCCTTTTGCAGACTGTCAGTTTCATATCTGGGAAATGCATTTTTTAGGAAAATTTATTTCTTACCTGGGGTATAGTCTTTTTCAATTGACTGTCATTTTCAAATTTGCGTGCAGAATTATGCTCGCAAGGGCGAAAAATGCTAAAGTTTATTGCACCATTCTTGGCGCGAGATTTTTTGGAGCAAAGTTACGTTCGTTGATAAAATTCGTCTTTTCCGGCGTCTTAGTTGAGGCCGGGTCTTTTCACAAGGTTGAGTCATCTATGAAGCGAGTGTGTCGTTTCCGGACGTTTTGGCGCCAAAAAAAATATTTTTTTCTGTTTGTTGTGCGTCATACTTGGCGCCAAATATTTTCATTATTTAAAACCCTATTCCTATATGCCTCTTGCCTTTTTTCTCTATCAGAGGGCTATGCTGTTTGCATTTGTTCCCATTCCTGAAACTGCCATATAAGGAAATGGATAATTTTGCTTTATATGTTGTTTTTTTCTCTTACATTTGCAAGATGTCTCAATCTGATCCTGTCTCAGAAATCACTGTTGGAACCCTGCGGCCTGATAACCGTTCTACCAAAGCTATGTGCATTTGTTGTAAACTTGTGGAGGTGATACCTCCAGCTGTGGTTTGTAATAGTTGTCATGATAAACTTTTATATGCAGAGAATGTATCCATCAGTAGTAGTTCATTACCTGTTGCTGTTCCCTCAACATCTAATGCAGATATACCTGTAAATTTAAAAGAATTTATTTCTGATTCTATTCAGAAGGCTTTGTCTGCCATTCCGCCTTCTAATAAATGTAAAAGGTCTTTTAAAACTTCTCATAAGGTTGATGAAATGTCAAATGACCAGCAACATACTGAATTATCCTTCTCTGATGAGGATCTATCTGATTCAGAAGATCCTGCCTCAGATATTGACACTGACAAATCCTCTTATTTATTTAAAATGGAGTATATTCGTTCTTTATTAAAAGAAGTGATGATTACATTAGATATGGAGGAGACTAGTCCTCTTGATATTAAAACTAGTAAACGTTTACATTCTGTTTATAAACCTCCTGTGGTTATTCCAGAGGTTTTTCCAGTTCCTGATGCTATTTCTGATATGATTTCTAAGGAATGGAATAGGCCTGGTACTTCTTTAATTCCTTCTTCAAGGTTTAAAAGATTGTATCCTTTGCCAACAGTTCGATTGGAGTTTTGGGAAAAGATCCCCAAAGTTGATGGGGCTATTTCTACTCTTGCTAAACTACTATTCCTAAGGAGGATAGTACTTCTTTTAAAGATCCTTTAGATAGGAAACTTGAATCTTATCTAAGGAAAGTTTATTTATATTCAGGTCATCTTCTTAGGCCTGCAATTTCTTTGGCTGATGTTGCAGCTGCTTCAACTTTTTGGTTGGAAAATTTAGCGCAACGGATCATGATTTGTCTAGCATTGTTTAGTTGATTCAACAAGCTAATAATTTCATTTGTGATGCCATTTTTGATATTATCAAAATTGATGTTAAATCTATGTCTATTTTAACTAGAAGAGCTTTGTGGCTCAAATCTTGGAATGCTGATATGACTTCTAAGTTCAGATTGCTATCTCTTTCTTTCCAAGGTAATAAATTATTTGGTTCTCAGTTGGATTCAATAATTTCAACTATCACTGGGGGGTAATGAGTTTATTTGCCTCAGGATAAAAGACCTAAGGGTAAATCTAAAGCTTCTAACCGTTTTCGTTCCTTTCGACAAACTAAGGACCAGAAACAAAATCCTTCCCCCAAGGAATCTGCTTCCAATTGGAAGCCTTCTTCAAATTGGAATAAATCCAAGCCATTTAAGAGATCAAAACCAGCCCCCAAGTCCGCATGAAGGTGCGGCCCTCATTCCAGCTCAGCTGGTAGGGGGCAGATTAAAATTTGTCAAAGATGTTTGAATCAATTTGGTCCAAAATCATTGGATTCAGAGTATTGTCTCTCAGGGGTACAGAATAGGATTCAGAGTAAGACCGCCTGTGAGAAGATTTTTTTTCTCTCACGCATTCCGACAAACCCAGTAAACGCTCAGGCTTTCCTGAAGTGTGTTTCAGACCTGGAGTTATCAGGGGTAATCATGCCAGTTCTGTTTCAGGAACAGGGTCTGGGGTTTTATTCAAATCTATTCATTGTCCCAAAGAAAGAAAATTCATTCAGACCAGTTTTACATATCGATTCAAAATCTTTAGATCCAAGAGTACCAACTTTCAAAATGGTAACTATAAGGACTATTCTGCCTTTTGTTCAGCAAGGACATTATATGTCCACAATAGACTTACAGGATGCATATCTTCATATTCCGATACATCCAGATCACTATCAGTTCCTGAGATTCTCTTTTCTAGACAAGCATTACCAATTTGTTGCTCTTCCTTTTGGCCTAGCGACAAGCTCCAAGAATCTTTTCAAAGGTTCTAGGTGCCCTACTCTCTGTAATCAGAAAGCAGGGTATTGCAGTATTTCCTTATTTGGTACTCGCTCAGGCTTTATGTTCTGCAGAATCTCACACAAATCAACTAGTGTTGTTTCTTCAAAGACATGGTTGGAGGATCAATTTATCAAAAAGTTCTTTGATTCCTCAGACAAAGGTAAGCTTTTTAGGTTTCCAGATAGATTCAGTGTCCATGACTTTGTCTCTAACAGACAAGAGACGTTTGAAATTGGTTGCAGCCTGTCGGAACCTTCAGTCTTAGTCATTCCCTTCAGTAGCTATGTGCATGGAAGTTTTAGGTCTCATGACTACAGCATCGGACGCGATCCCCTTTGCTCGTTTTCATATGAGACCTCTCCAGCTTTGTATGCTGAACCAATGGTGCAGCGATTATACAAGGATATCACAATTAATATCCTTAAATCCCAATGTTTGACTTTCTCTGACTTGGTGGTTAGATCACCATCATATCATTTTAGGGGCCTCTTTCGTTCAGCCAACCTGGACTGTGATCAGAACAGATGCAAGTCTTTCAGGTTGGGGAGCTGTTTGGGGATCTCTGACAGCACAAGGGGTTTGGTAATCTCAAGAGGCAAGATTACCAATCAATATTTTGGAACTCCGTGCGATTCTCAGGGCTCTTAAGTTTTGGCCTCTGTTGAAGAGAGAACCGTTCATTTATTTTCAGACAGACAATATCACAACTGTGGCATATGTCAATCATCAGGGTGGGACTCACAGTCCTCAAGCTATGAAAGAAGTATCTTGGATACTTGTTTGGGCGGAATCCAGCTCCTGTCTAATTTCTGCGGTTCATATCCCAGGTATAGACAATTGGGAAGCGGATTACCTCAGTCGTCAGACTTTACATCCGGGAGAATGGTCTCTCCACCCAGATGTGTTTTCTCAAATTGTTCAGATGTGGGGACTTCCAGAAATAGATCTGATGGCATCTCATCTAAACAAAAAACTTCCTAGGTACCTGTCCAGGTCCAGGGATACTCAGGCAGAAGCAGTGGATGCATTGACTCTTCCTTGGTGTTATAAATCTGCTTATATTTTCCCGCCTCTAGTTCTTCTTCCAAGAGTGATCTCCAAAATCATCATGGAGCAATCGTTTGTGCTGCTGGTGGCTCCAGCATGGCCTCACAGGTTTTGGTATGCAGATCTTGTTTGGATGTCCAGTTGCCAACCTTGGCTACTTCCATTAAGGCCAGATCTTTTATCTCAAGGTCCGTTTTTCCATCAGGATCTCAAATCATTAAATTTGAAGGTATGGAAATTGAACGCTTAGTCATAGAGGTTTCTCTGACTCTGTGATTAATACTATGTTGCAGGCTCGTAAATCTGTTTCTAGAAAGATTTATTATCGAGTTTGGAAGACTTACATTTCATGGTGTTCTTCTCATAAATTCTCTTGGCATTCTTTTAGAATTCCTAGAATTTTACAGTTTCTTCAGGATGGTTTGGATAATTAATAGAGAAATTGTTGTCCCTTCCTTGTGTCCTAATCCTAAGAATTCTTTGGAGAGATCCTTACATTCTTTGGATGTGGTAAGACCTTTGAAATATTATGTTGAAGCTACTATTAAGATTTCAGGAAGATTTCTAGTTTATTTGTTATATTTTGTGGTTCTAGGAAAGGTCAGAAGGCTTCTGCTGTTTCCTTGGCTTCGTGGTTAAAGCTTTTGATTCATCAAGCTTATTTGGAGTCGGGTCAAGCCCCGCCTCAGAGAATTACAGCTCATTCTACTAGATCAGTCTCCACTTCGTGGGCTTTTAAGAATGAAGCTTCAGTTGATCAGATTTGCAAAGCAGCAACTTGGCCTTCTTTGCATACATTTACTAAATTCTACCGTTTTGATGTATTTGCTTCTTCGGAAGCAGTTTTTGGTAGAAAAGTTCTTCAGGCAGCTGTTTCAGTTTGATTCTTCTGCTTATGTTTTAAGTTTTTCTTTTCATTTATGAGAATAAACTTATATTTTGGGTTGTGCATTAATTTTTTTCAGCAAAAAATGGCTGTTTTTGTTTTATCCCTCTCTCTCTAGTGACTCTTGCGTGGAGTTCCACATCTTGGGTATTGTTAGCCCATACGTCACTAGCTCATGGACCTCTTGCCAATTACATGAAAGAAAACATAATTTATGCAAGAACTTACCTGATAAATTCATTTCTTTCATATTGGCAAGAGTCCATGGGGCCCACCCTTTTTTATGGTGGTTATGATTTTTTTGTATAAAGCACAATTATTTCCAAATTCCTTTGTAGATACATTTTACTCCTTTCTCTATCACCCCACTACTTGGCTATTCATTAAACTGAATTGTGGGTGTGGTGAGGGGGGTATTTATAGGCATTTTGAGGTTTGGGAAACTTTGCCCCTCCTGGTAGGATTGTATATCCCATACGTCACTAGCTCATGGACTCTTGCCAATATGAACGAAATTAATTTATCAGGTAAGTTCTTACATAAATTATGTTTTTTTTGAGGGACCTTGGAGTACTGACCAGACTTAGATAATCTCACAAGCCCAGAGAGGCCCCTAGTCAGAAATCTAAGTTGCCTCACACAAAGTTGTCAACATTTTTTTATTTTTTTTACAAGATACATAAAAGGTCACAAGGACAAAGAAACAGTGTTAACCAGAATATTGAGGGAAAGAGCCATAATATTGTTAGAGCCAGGAAGGTAATAAATATATATATATATATATATATATATATATATATATACACACACATATACATACATGATGTATGTATATGTAGATGTAGAATTTAGGAGCTATGATTTCATCACATGATCCATGCAGTGTGTATTGTGGCATAGTAAATTTATTGCCTTCACCTTACCTTAGAAGTTTATGACCATTCGTTGTAGCCACTTCAGCAAGGCTTGTAAGAATCTTAAGGTACTGGCTTTCATTCAGCTGTGACAAATGTTCAAGGACCTGCCTTAACTAAGCACAAAGAATAGAATTACATTAACATTTTGTTTATGTAATAATGATTATATATGTAATGTAATATATAAAGCAATCTAGAAGTGTATTTTAAACATTATAATGGTTAACTATTTTATGTGAATAACAGATGCAAATATTTTAAGTAAACATCTGAATCTAAAAAAACAACAAGTTTATATTTAAAATATCCACAAACTCAATACAAGATACAGATTTACCATATTTTCTTTGATATCGTCATTCTGTGTCATTTGAATTAATGCCTGGAAGAGTCTTGGATGATGCTGTATAAGAATGTCACAGGTTTCTCCATAACCACCCTACAAATTGTAAAATGTAATTACTCTTAATACTGATGTAGTAGTTCTTGTTGTGCAACATCTATTTATAAATTACTATTAACAAACATGACACCAGAACCATGATTTGTTTGTCAATAAACAAAAAATACACATAAACTTATATGGTCAACTTCATTGCCTGGCATGTCCACCTGCTAAATAAAAGTTACCCCAAGGTATCAATTCTTACATCGGCGATTACACAACAAATATATCTTTATATAGATTTTTTGACAGTGTGTAAAAAAATTATTAAAATATATTTTTTTTTATTTTTTGAGGAAAGTTTTTAAACAACATTCATGTCAATTGTACATAAGTTGAAATGTGCATACAGTTGGTAAAAGTCTACAGTTTGTACAATAGCGGTTATAGATAGCTACTTTCCCATCTTTAAATCTTTTTCTATTTTTTAAAGAACAAAAATAATACGAAACAATAACTATGTTCACTGTTGTTATATATGATATCGGTACCATTGAAGCCAGTCCAAGTGTCTTTTTAAGTCTGTGATGGGTGGATCCAGACAATGTTCCATAAGCCATTAATTATTAATATTTTTAATATCTTATATTGAATATTTTAAAAAGGTGCTTTAAGATAACAAATTCTTCATGTGCGTTAACCCGACACGTATTAGGCCTAAAACTCAAAACCTGAAGCGTGTTACATATATTTAACATTCCTCACATGGAATTTTTTTTTATTTTAATATACATATATATATATATATATATATATATATATATACATTGACAAGTATAGAGGGCACTCACAGGACTTTTAGCAAATCAAGTTAAATTTAGACGTACGTTTCGGCCTAGTATGTGTCTCGTCAGTGACCTCATATAGTCAGCAAGAAAAGTGCACTCCAATGGCAACTATTTTTTAAATTTGTCACTATTTATTGTACAATAAATAGTGACTAATTTAGAACGTTTGTTGCACCCTGGCAGTCTGGAGTGCGATCTGTCCTGACTTATATATATATATATATATATATATATATATATATATATATATATATATATATATATATATAAATATATACTCCTATATAGAAACATAGAAACATAGATATTGACGGCAGATAAGAGCCATAGGCCCAGCAAGTCTGCCCGATCTTACCTAACAGTATAAACTTATCTAGTTCGTAGGATAGCCCTATGCTTGTCCCATGCATTTTTAAAGTCCCCCACAGTGTTTGTTGCTACTACCTCTTGAGGAAGTTTATTCCATAAATCAATCACTCTTTCTGTAAAGAAGTGCTTCCTCAAATTACTTCTGAATCTACTACCCTTTAGCTTGAGCTCATGACCCCTTGTTCTTGAATTTTCCATTTTATGTAAAATACCCACAGCCTCAGTTTTACTAAACCCTTTAATGTACTTGAAAGTTGCTATCATATCACCTCTTTCCCTTCTCTCCTCTAAGCTATACATATTTAGGTCATTGAGCCTATCCTGGTAAGTTTTATTTTTTAGACCATGTACCATTTTGGTAGCCCTCCTTTGCACAGATTCAAGTTTGTTAATATCCTTCTGAAGATATGGCCTCCAGAACTGCACACAATACTCAAGATGAGGCCTAACTAATGATCTATAAAGTGGCATAAGAACCTTACTATTTCTGCTGCAAATACCTCTACCAATACATCCAAGCATTCTGCTAGCCTTACTCGCTGCATTACTACATTGTTTACTAAGTTTTAAATCATCTGAAATAATAATTCCCAAGTCCTGTTCCTCGTCTGTAACAGTCAGTAAAGTGCCATTGAGTCTGTAATTAACATTTGGATTTTTCTTCCCTAAATGCATTATTTTACACTTTGCTGTGTTAAACTTTAGACCCCAGTCATTTGTCCAATCCTCCAATTGTTGTATATCACTTCTCATTTTGTCTACCCCCCCTGGAACATCCACTCTGTTGCAAATTTTTGTATCATCTGCAAAGAGACATACTTTCCCCTGTAGCCCTTTGCTGATATCGCAGATAAATATGTTAAACAAAACAGGCCCCAGAACTGACCCCTGAGGAACACCACTAGTAACAGCCCCCTCTGCTGAATGAACTCCATTTACTAAGACACTTTGTTTTCTGTCCTTAAGCCAGCATTCCACCCAGTTCACAATTTTTGAATCTAGACCAAGGAGATATAGTTTGTGAATAAGTTTATTGTGTGGGACGGTGTCAAATGCTTTGCTGAAATCTAGATATGCTACATCAACTGCTCCTCCCTTGTCTAATACTTTTGTTACATAATCAAAGAAGTCAATTAGATTAGTCTGACATGATCTCCCTGAAGTAAAACCATGCTGATTTTGGTCCTCTAAATTGTTTGTCTTTATGTAAGTCATAATTCTTTCTTTTAAGAGGCTTTCCATTAATTTCCCTACTACTGAAGTTAAACTAACTGGCCTGTAGTTGCCAGATTCTTCTCTACTGCCCTTTTTATGAAGGGGTATTACATTTGCTATTCTCCAATCATCTGGGACAGCTCCTGTTAATAGTGACTGATTAAACAGATCAGTTAATGGGACAGTTAGCACTGATCGAAGTTCTTTTAAAACCCTTGGATGAATATTATCAGGACCCACTGCCTTTGTAACATTTATTTTTGATAATGCTAACAAAACCTCATCCTCTGTAAAAAGATTACTGTTAAGCTTGTTTCTATTTTGCGTAGCATCCCTTAATGTAGACATTGTATCTTCACAATCTTTAGTGAAAACAGAACAGAAGTAATCATTGAGACAGTCTGCAATCTGCTTATCTCCTTCTATTATTCTACCATCAACTGATTTCAATTTTACTATTCCTACCTTATTTTTTCTTCTTTCACTGATATATATAGGAGTATATATTTACAATAAAAATAACTTTTCTGTATGTGAACAACATTGGAATTTTAAATATGTACAGTAAATAGACAGTAAAACACAAATACATATATATATACATACACACACACACACATATCTATATATATATATATATATATATACATATCTATATATATATATATATATATATATATACACACACACCAGTGACGTCAGAGGCTGGTGAGGCAGTGGCTTGGATACGCCTTCATTCTTTAGATATCCTTTGTTGAAGAAATAGCAATGCACATGGGTGAGCCAATCACATGAGGTATCTATGTGCAGCCACCAATCAGCAACTACTGAGCATATTTAGATATGATTTTCAACAAAGGATATCAAAAGAATGAAGACAATTAGATATTAGATGTAAATTGGAAAGTTATTTAAATTGCATGTTCTTTCTAAATCATGAAAGAAAACATATGGGTTTCATGTCCCTTTAAATGGTGTCTTGGAAAACTGGTCAACTTAGTAAACATCTGATTTTAGTCTAAAGGATTGTAACAGAAACACTTGCCAGGTAACAAAATGCTTGCTCTGATTATGAGATCTAGAAATCCATGCCCATTAAAATATGTTTAAAACATACTTTTTACTTTAATGCTGCAAATTATGATTATAGATTCTTTCATTATTCAGTAAATATAAAAATGTCTTGATCCAGTGGCGGCTGGTGAAATTTAAAGATGGTGGGGCGCTTGACCCCACCCCTTTAAATAAAGCCACACCATCAGATGGCACTACCAATTCATTAATTAAATAAATAAAAGGTAGACAGAAACACATACACAGAGGGTTAGAGAGAGAAAGAGAGAGAAAGACACACACAGAGGGTTAGAGAGAGAGAAAGAGAGACACACAGAGGGTTAGAGAGAGACACACACACAGAGGGTTAGAGAGAGAAAGAGAGAGAGAGACACACACAGAGGGTTAGAGAGAGAGAAAGAGAGAGACACACAATCACACACAGAGGGTTAGAGAGAGAGAGAGACACACACAGAGGGTTAGAGAGAGAGAGAGAGAGAGAGAGACACACAGAGGGTTAGAGAGAGAGAGAGAGAGAGAGAGAGACACACAATCACACACAGAGGGTTAGAGAAAGAGAGAGAGACACAATCAAACACAGAGGGTTAGAGAGACACATAAGGCATGAGAGAGTCAGAGGCGGAGGAAGAGAGACA
The DNA here is from genome assembly GCF_027579735.1 of Bombina bombina. NCBI lineage: Eukaryota > Metazoa > Chordata > Amphibia > Anura > Bombinatoridae > Bombina > Bombina bombina. The sequence goes on from NC_069502.1 coordinate 601,134,324, forward strand.
GAGAGACCATGGGGAGAACAACACATAAGGAGAGAGATGGATAGATATAGATAGATAGAGAGAGAGAGGCACACACACACAAGGGGGGAGGGAGAGAGACCACTGCATTTTTATGTAATAAAACAGCAGAGCTACAGAGAGTTCAGAAAGTGAAGGCAAGCTGTTAAGTTAGTGGGTGTAAAGGTTGAGGAAACAAAATACAAAAACGATCATTCAACTGCTGTTAAAGAGTAAAAAAACCAAAAAATACTAAACCACATTCATTAAATTATAATTTTCACTAACAGAATCCCTTTCAGTGAAATCTAAGCTTGCAGAACTTATTAAGATGTGGATTAAACACTGCTTATTTACTGAATCTCTTCCTGCTCTGCCACTGTCTGTATTAAGGAAGTGACAGTGGCACATTCCACTGCACTTAGAGGGGAAGAACAGAACTCTCTTTTTCACTTTAGCAATGCTAGCAGGTTCACAGCACAGCAACAAAATAAATGAAATTAGTTTTTTTCCATTTTTGTTTTGTTTTATATGATTTAGCATCCAGCCCCAACCCTAAGTTCCACTGACTAATGCCTCTCACTAGATTGGTTCAGCCCAAATAGGACTGCCTCAAATAAGCAATTATGGGACATGCAATGAGCTTAACCACTTTAATCCAGTAGGTGGCGCAGCATGTTGTGTAATGGTGGGCAGACCTGCTTGTGCCTCTCCATTGCACAACATGTATCTGTGAAAAAAAAAATGCTGGGGAAAAAATTTGCAATTTTTTTATTTTTATTTTTTAAAAGCCCATAAAAAAATATATATTTTTGCCCATATGAGAGGTGAAGCACTGCCTCACCTGCCTCTAGTGACTGCACATTACTGATACACACACACTTAGACATGTGTATACAGGTGGCCCTCGTTTTACAACGGTTCAATTTACACCGTTTCAGAATAACAACCTTTTTTTCCAGTCATGTGACTGCTATTGAAAAGCATTGAGAGGCAGTGCATTTATTAAAATAGCCAATAGGTGGAGCTGTCTGCTTGTGTTGCAGCAAAGCCAATCAAGTTGAAATTAATCAGTTTAACCAGACCTGAGCTATCGAGCAGATTTCAAAGGAACAAGATCTTCCTGTCTATAAATCAGTCCATATTGGAATGCATAGAAAGAACTGTTTGCAGAAAAATGCAAGTAAAGTCTGTGTTGTGATTATTTTATTAGGTTTATAATGCTGTTTAGCACTTAAAGTCTTCATTTCAAAGCTTTAAAAATAATGTATTAGATGTTACTTATGACAATTTTGAGAGGGGTCTAGAACCCAACTCCCTCACTTCCCATTGACTTACATTATAAACTGGGTTTCAATTTACAATGGTTTCGATTTACAACCATTCCTTCTGGAACCTAACCCCGGCGTAAACTGAGGGCTACCTGTATATATATGCATATATACATTATAGCCCTTAACAGTTAAATTCCTTGTCATATACCATATACCCTTTAACCCTTATAAAAAAAATCAAATATCACAATTTTTTATCAAATAGTGTTTATGTGAGTGTTAACTGTAATTTTAAATGTATTTATGTTGTATTTAGTGCAGTTTTTATTTAACACACTACACAATGTTTTCAGTCGCACTAACCTGACGAGCGTAAAATAAGCCTGAGCTCTCAAGATCATTTTTACTTTCAACTTGTAATACGAGTCACTCGTGTGCAACAGTTAGCAGTCCACTTGTAATCTGGCCCACTGTTCTGTGTTATTGCTGTATCTATTTCCCTGTATTTGTTATATGTAATATTGTGCCCCATATTCACCAAACCACTGTTATAATCTTCTGCTATACACAATAGGCAGGGGGTGTCACTTGATACACTGCTTCTCTATATCCTAATTACTGTTATGTAACATTGTTCTACTACCTACCGTAACACTGCCGCGTGTATTAGCTTGTACTTCCGTGCCTCTTATATGTAATATTGTGCCCCATAATCACTAATATACTGCTATAGCAGCTACACTGCTATGGGAAAACATTATATGTCAATGTATAACTTATATATACTATATATTATAGTATTATATGGTATCTGTACGCAACATGCTGCTTATAGGAATTATTCTAACCTGTATAATTGTCCCGTGTGACAGCTATATGTGTAAGCAATATGCTGCTCTTATACACAAAGGCTGCTTATATGAATAACTCTACTGCTATGTACAATATACAGGCGACACATTATGCTGCTATTTGATGTGTTTCACAGCTCATATAGACAAAACTCTGCATATGTCATTAGTCTACTACTGCACTGCTGATATTCACAATAAGCTGCTGTTATTTTGTGTTTTACTGCTGATATACACACACACACACACACACACACACACATATATATATATATATATATATATATATATATATATATATATACATACATATACACACACACATATATATATATATACACACACACACACACGTCATTACTATGTTACTATGTGCAATATACAGTTGATACACTGCTGCTATAGACAAAATGCTGCTGCGGTCCTTTCCTGCTCATATACACTAGAGTCATTGACACTCACTACAGTGCAGTACTTTCATTTTGTTATGTACTTTATTATTGTTTTGTGGGGCTTATGTTGGAATTTTATTTATTTATATAAAATTTGCCGTTCTGGACAATTCAAAGTTTACTAAATAAGAATAACCTTCTCCAGCAGACACTGTTTAATTTTGGCCTTAGAGGTAATTTTTTAAACTTAATATCTAACGTATACTCTGACGCCAGGGCCACTCTTTTGGTAAACGGCGATATCTCTGCTCCCTTTTCCCTATCTAGAGGAACAAGACAGGGGTGCCCTATGTCACCACTGCTTTTTGACTTGGTACTTGAACCCCTGGCTATGAAACTCAGGAGGAAAGTACTAGGCTGCAGACTGGACGAGGAGATATTTCAGTTATCTATCTTCGCGGATGATCTTCTAATATGTGTATCAGATCCAAACTCTCAAATTAATGAAGTGATCTCTCAGTTAGAGATATACAGAAAGATCTCAGGATATAAAATAAACTTTTCTAAGTCTAGTATTTTATGGCTTAAAAAACCAAAAACAAATATGGTTCACCCATTTGTAGAAACAGATACATTAAAGTATCTAGGTATATATTTATCCCCTTCTCCTCAAAATTGGTATAGGGATAACACAGTATATGTTTTAAATCACTGTATAGAGAAGCTTAAAAACTGGGTAGACCTGCCACTCTCCCTTTCAGGAAGAGTGGCAGCGTATAAGATGTTTATCCTCCCAAAAATACTCTACACCTTGCGTATGTTTCCCTTATTAATTAAACAACATGATCTAAATAAGTTCACGAAAGCCCTTCGATATTTTATCTGGCGAGGCAGGAGACCCAGAATTAAGATGGATAAACTATATCTACCCTTTATTAGTGGGGGCTTAGCATTGCCCAATTTGTTACTATATAACTATGCCACCCTACTGCAGTTCCCACTAGATTGGACTTTCCATTCTAATACCTATACAAATTGTTCATTAGATAGAAGACTATGTAAATCATTGGCATTAGAATTTGTTTTGTATGCATCTAACAAAGAAAGAGGGAGGGAAATATATCAACACCCTATGTTGAAAGACATTCTGGCTGCTTGGACTGCAGCTATGAAAATTATATCAATAAAAAAGAAAGCGTATTCCAGATGGGTACCATTAGTGGGGAACTCCCAATTTATTCCGGGCCTAAATTATTCCACATTTCAGCGTTGGGGAGACTGTGGAGTATCCAACTTAGGACATTTATGTAACTGGAAGACTAAGCAAATACTTAAATTTGAGGAAATTCAAAGGCTTTATCAAATTCCGGGTAAGGATAGATTTTATTTTATACAAGCAAAACATTATTTAAAGTCATTTCTTTACCAGGACTCTGATTCATTCTTTCAGCCTCATCCTCTTTTGGACCATCCAAAAATCAGGCAGAGGCCACTCTCAGTTATCTACGAAATACTTCTAAATGGCTTTAAGTCAAGGCAACTAGAAGATCTTTATAATAAATGGGAAAATAGTATACCTATCTGTAGAGAAGATAAAACCATACAAATTAGTTTTGGGACATTATATAAATTGGAGAATTCAATGGCAGGAAGGGAATCGCATTTCAGACTTATGCACCAAGATTATTTAACTCCGAATAGAGTTTGTAAATGGAATAAAGGGGTGGAGAATAAGTGTATTAAATGCTCAAAAACTAACCCAGATTTACTCCACTTGATATATGAGTGCCCTAAACAACTTCAATTATGGTCGAAAGTGAGTTTTTGGCTTTCTAGCATACTAAAACTAGATATTAAACTATCAGCAGTAAACATTTTCTTCCTTACACATTCTCCTTTATGGGAGGGAAATAACAGATTTGTACACAAAGTGATAATAAAAGCAAGATCATTGATCTTTTCCTGCTGGATCGATAGGTACTCTCCAAAGGTTAGTCAACTTAAGAAAGCAATGTTGAAAGAAGGCATTCTTGAAGCATATGACTATAAAAAGTTTTGCCCTTTTAAGGCAGATAAATTTTTTAATGTTTGGGGTCCATTTATTAAATCTATGGGAAATGACTATACGAATCACATTAATGGAATTATTAGTATCCCCCAACCATCTGGAGAGGGGGAGAGAGGGCATTGAGAGGAGCTGTGAGGAATTGAGAGGAATTCTATCAATATGGGGGGGGAGAGGGGGGGAAGAGAACCTCTCCCCTCCCTGCCCCCCTTTTTTTTTTTTTTTCTCCCCAAAGCGCCTCCCTAGACATAGTGATAAATAACCTATTCAAGAATTACCTCCTTGGTCAATGCTAGGACTAAGGAAAAACGTATCTTTTCTTTTTGGGAAATAAATGAATGTGCAGTTTAAATGCTTCTTTCTTGTAAAAGGTCTTCCCTTTCTTGTTCTTCCTTTTATATACGAGATGTAAAGCAATTGTGTACCTGAACTTTGTATTTTTGACATAAGAAAATAATAAAAATTATAAAAAAAAAAAAAAAGAATAACCTGCCAGTAAAAATGCTATCCCCCAGATTTTATGGGGGTTCCAACGCCCATGCTTTCATGGTTTAGATAGATAATGGGATTTTAAGCAACCTTTCAATTTATTTCTATTATCAGATTTGCCTAGTTCTCATGGTATTCTTTAGCACTCAATGGCAGCGGTGTTTTCAACAATCTATAACACTGTTCAAACAATTTTGCAAAGCACCTTAGGGATGGCCCCCCACAGCTGAGAGTCCAGAATGGGGTACAGTTTTTTAAAAGAAGTAGAGGGAGAAAAAGTTGAGCCAAGTTTCTCCCATTCGTTCTTAATAATATTAGCCATCTTAACGGGGACCGTGTAATCTAAGATGAATGTAGGGAACGCACCTCGCGGGACGGAGAACCCTCAAAGGTACAATATTATCAAAGCATGTGGAACATAGTTGAGTAGGCAGATCCACCGGAAGCTCCTCACAATAAACACAGGAATTAGATTTGGTTAAAGAGGGAGTACCCTCTAACATATCAGAGTCCTCCATAGCTTGCGCCTTTATTTCGGACTAGAAAGAAATTAAATGGCACCTTTATATCCCAATGGCCAGGGTACTCACCACCTCCTATGACCTGGACCACGGAGAAACCGCTTCGACTCCTGCAACCGCCAGTCAAGAAAGAGGAAGTTAAAGAGGCCACACCCGGTCACATGGAGTGCCATGCAGGACCGCCCCTGAACTAACGAAAAAATGCGCCAAAAAGGCCACGTCGCTCTCTAAGGAAACCTGACTGTTCACACATTGACAGAGCCTCATCTCACACATGTCGCAGCATTAATAAAGAAAAGTATGCATAAATCCCCCCCTGTTCAATAATCCCGTTTCCGAGGATATTAACCCTTGATTCTATACAGATAAAAGGAGACACACTGTGACCCTGTCTTCTTGCGTTATCAAATGTGTATAAATGAAATGATCTTACCAGAATCTATGCTGTGGAACAGGAACACGGCCTTTCAAATGTGATAGGATAGAAGCATCTCTCCTGACATGGAGTGCAGAAAGCAGGCAGCGAAACTTGTCAATGCTGATTGCTTATGGAGCTGTTAATCTAAGTCGGGATGGGTTCGCAGAAAGACTATCCCTACATCTCCGGACTCTAACTTTCATCAAAGCTCTCACTGAGAGGCTGACAGGACTACATAAAACTCCAGTCCCATTCCGAAGAGTACTACCCTCCATAAGAGACTACACTGAATACTCCGAATCTTCCGACACTTCTCTGCCAACCTCCTGTGACGAAAGCAAAGAACGACTGGGGGATGAGGGAAGTAGGGGAGGTATTTAAGCCTTTGGCTGGAGTGTCTTGCCTCATCCTTGCCAGGTTCTTAATTCCCACAAGTAATGAATGAAGCCGTGGACTCTACTCCCATTAAGATGGAAATAAGTTGCAAAAAAGCAACAAAAGGATGCCTTACCCCAACTACGATTAAAATAGCTACTATGTGTTTGTGATATTTACAAATTGGTTTCATTTTATTCATTTTTTTTTTAAATTTAGAGTCAATGCACATTCACGCTATTAAAAGCACTTAAACTCAGCAGAATCAATTGGAAACAATATATGTGTGGAGTTGTAACCATTCTATATAAAGTGAAAAAGGTACCAGTGACGGTATACAACATTAAACCAGTGTACAGAAAGAAAGATTTATTTTTTATTCACTAAGCTCCTTCTATAAAGATATTGAATGTCCACAGAACCTAAAAAAAACAGTGTACAGAAAGAAAGATTTATTTTTTATTCACTAAGCTCCTTCTATAAAGATATTGAATGTCCACAGAACCTAAAAAAAAAAGTTAAAATACATGCAACATTTCTGGCCTTTCTGCCCTTAATCATGAATAAATTGGTTGAAGCTGTTTGCTTCTATGTATAGCACAAAACAACATACATTTAGAAACACAGAATATTGTTTTATTAGTTTCTACTATGACTGTCATCTAGTGGCCAAAGTATGTATTAATTGTTAAAGGCAATTTTTCATCTCAAGCTTTCAACATTTTCTTATATAAATGCCTTTAAGTTGTTGAAAGCATGAGCAATATTATACTTTCACTACATATTATAAACAACTAATCATGTTTCACACCTAACATAACATGCTGCTCGAGAAAGCAAGTTAAAAAAAGCAAGATATTTAACTGTCATTAGGTTCCCCTGACACATGTTTAGCAATCACACTCCCTCTGAGGAAGAATGGTTAAAACTCCACACATCTATTGTTTCCAATTGACTCTGCTGAGTTAAAGTGTTTTTAATAGTGTGAATGTGCATAGTGTTAATAAATTTAAGAAATGATTGAATAAAATGAAAAACATGTAAATATCACAAATACATAGTAGCTACATATTTGAATCGTAGTTACGGTAAGGCATCCTTTTGCTGCTTCTTATCGCAACTCATTTCAGTGAAAAGCTTAAATATCCCTCCCACTTCCTGATACTTTCAGTATTACGTATAGCCAAGTATAGGAGTTTGAAGTAAGAAAGAAAGATAGTAGGGTAAAGAGGTGTAAACTAGAACTGCTGCCACTAAAAAAATTAGGCGGGTGTGTGGATTATCACCACCAAGAAAGAAAGGAATTTATCAGGTAAGAATAAATTATGGTTTTCTTTCTAAGGTGGTGATAGTCCACAAAAAGCTTTACTTGTGGAAACTAATACCCAAGCTGTGGATTCCACAAAGGAAACCGAATGGGAAAAAAGTGAAGGCAGGCAACTATTTACCAGGAAACAAAGCCATAGAAACTTCCTGCCTAAAGCTGCCTTACCCGAGGCCGAAGCCAAATACAGCGAGTGTGTAGACAATTACCACACTGCAGCCTTGCAAAACTGACCCACATATTACCTCATGGGCATACGCTGTCGGCATTTAACATTGCACAAGCAGTTCACCAGAACTGCTTGTGCAATGCCGCCCCCTGCAGATTTGTGGCCAAATTAGCCTCTAGCAGGGGTGTCAATCAGCCCGATCGTATAGGATCGGGTGGATTGCAGACTGCAGCCTTAAAGGCAGTGGACCAGTTAAGGAGCAGCGGTCTTTAGACCGCTGCTTCTAACTGCCATTTCCGGCGAGCCTAAAAGCTGACGCGGAAACAGGGGCATAAATCTCCATTCAGAGCTTGATAATTTGGCCCTATAGGCTTGTGACCTGGTCTAACTCTAACGCAGGCTTTAACAAATACTGAAAGTCTGGAAGACAAACCAGCTGCCTGCTGTGCATAAATGAGACCCATTAGGGTGCTGGTTAACAGACCCTTGTCTAAACCCTCCTAAAGAAGGTACAAGGTTTAGACATCTGAACAGACAGCCATGTATGACTTAGGCCAAAAATACATAACCTACTACACCACTTGGAAAATTTTCATAGCGACTGGCATGCAAAACCTGAATCTTGGTATCCGCTACATAGATGGAAACCTATTTTTCTTTTTAAGCAAACAAAGTGGAATTCTAGATCAAGGTGTTGAGGAAAAAACCACAAAAGAGGACAGGTCATCCTGACCAATGTGGAATCCCACATCCTGTATGGCCCTCAAACGAAGAATAAATAGGGGAACAGATAAATCAGCTGGATATGCTACCGAATTGCCAACAGTAGCTATCAATCCCACTTGAGAGACACTCAACTTTTACCCATATTTGGGAAGTTTGAGACTCAAACGGCATGTCATCAAGTCAATCTCCAGAAAAGCCCAGTGCCCCCAAACAGATCAAAACTCTTGAACAAAAACCCTACTCCCGAGAAGAGAGATTGAAGATTGAAAAGATCTAATTCCTATTTGGTAACCCCAGGAATGTGGATTTCTGAGACAGGATATAGATATAACTCTACTCCACTTAGGATGCAAGAAAAACACTTCCCTTGCTAAAGCACTACAATACCACACTGAAAGATGATGTAGGCTACTCCTAATGAAGACAAAGTAAAAACCAGAAGGATGGAACATACTTGAGACAAACTACGTCTGCAGAGCTCTGAAGATCGTACACATTTCCAAAAATGTTATAGGTAAACCTGACTCGTGCAGAGACCAAACTCCCTGAGGACAGCAAGATGTCCAGACCGTACTCCAACCCTAAAAGCTGGTATCCATGTGAACATTTTCCTAATCCTGTCAAAGGAAGACAATGTCCAAGGAAGTTAGTAAGGAAAATATCTGATTAAATGCCGTAGTTGGCACCATTCCACTGTTTTAGAAATCATAGATAAAATAGATGCCAAAAGATCAACAACAAAAAATCCCTACAAAAAAATGGCATCCAATGTTAACAGACCCACTGTCTCCAAAACCTAAGCCGTAAACACCTGGGGTAAGGACTTGTCTGACAAGCAGATAGATTGAGCTTGCACTGCTCGTTCCAAACTGTTGCATCCAGACCAAGGCTATGAGAGTAGCATTGATTGTGAAAAACCCTGCATAGGATTCTTAATGCACAGTCGTAATATGTAGAGAGAAAGGTTTAGCCAACATCATCTAAGTAGGAACTCCCATCTATAGCCTGAACTCCAACCACGTACAGTAGAATACTTCAAATGTTGGAAAGAATAGGGTAAACTGTAGCTAAGATTAGCAAAAAGATAGAATAATATCTGTCCAGGGATGCAAAAATAAAGTTGAAGGTACGTAAGGACAGGAATATACAGGTAAAACATCCTACAAGTCTAGATATCACAAACTGATCCAAGAGAATTAAAAAGAGGATAGTTTACATTTCAAAAGAAAAGAACCCTCAAGAACTTTTTTAAGGGACACCTTTAAAAAACATAATTTATGCTTACCTGATAAATTCCTTTCTTCTGTAGTGTGATCAGTCCACGGGTCATCATTACTTCTGGGATATTACTCCTCCCCAACAGGAAGTGCAAGAGGATTCACCCAGCAGAGCTGCATATAGCTCCTCCCCTCTACATCACTCCCAGTCATTCGACCAAGGACCAACGAGAAAGGAAAAGCCAAGGGTGAAGTGGTGACTGGAGTATAAATTAAAAAATATTTACCTGCCTTAAAAACAGGGCGGGCCGTGGACTGATCACACTACAGAAGAAAGGAATTTATCAGGTAAGCATAAATTATGTTTTCTTCTGTTAAGTGTGATCAGTCCACGGGTCATCATTACTTCTGGGATACCAATACCAAAGCAAAAGTACACGGATGACGGGAGGGATAGGCAGGCTCTTTATACAGAAGGAACCACTGCCTGAAGAACCTTTCTCCCAAAAATAGCCTCCGATGAAGCAAAAGTGTCAAATTTGTAAAATTTGGAAAAAGTATGAAGCGAAGACCAAGTTGCAGCCTTGCAAATCTGTTCAACAGAGGCCTCATTCTTGAAGGCCCAAGTGGAAGCCACAGCTCTAGTAGAATGAGCTGTAATTCTTTCAGGAGGCTGCTGTCCAGCAGTCTCATAAGCTAAACGAATTATGCTACGAAGCCAAAAAGAAAGAGAGGTAGCGGAAGCTTTTTGACCTCTCCTCTGCCCAGAGTAAATGACAGAGAAGACGTTTGTCGAAATTCCTTAGTTGCCTGTAAGTAAAATTTTAGAGCACGGACTACATCCAGGTTGTGCAGTAGACGTTCCTTCTTTGAAGAAGGATTTGGGCATAAAGAAGGAACAACAATCTCTTGATTGATATTCCTGTTAGTAACTACCTTAGGTAAGAACCCAGGTTTAGTACGCAGGACTACCTTATCCGAATGAAAAATCAAATAAGGAGAATCACAATGTAAGGCTGATAATTCAGAGACTCTTCGAGCCGAGGAAATAGCCATTAAAAATAGAACTTTCCAAGATAACAACTTTATATCAATGGAATGAAGGGGTTCAAACGGAACGCCCTGTAAAACATTAAGAACAAGGTTTAAACTCCATGGTGGAGCAACAGTTTTAAACACAGGCTTAATTCTGGCCAAAGCCTGACAAAAAGCCTGGACGTCAGGAACTTCTGACAGACGTTTGTGTAACAGAATGGACAGAGCTGAGATCTGTCCCTTTAATGAACTAGCAGATAAACCCTTTTCTAAACCTTCTTGTAGAAAAGACAATATCCTAGGAATCCTAACCTTACTCCAAGAGTAACCTTTGGATTCACACCAATATAGGTATTTACGCCATATCTTATGGTAAATCTTTCTGGTAACAGGTTTCCTAGCCTGTATTAAGGTATCAATAACTGACTCAGAAAATCCACGTCTTGATAAAATCAAGCGTTCAATTTCCAAGCAGTCAGCTTCAGAGAAGTTAGATTTTGATGTTTGAAGGGACCCTGTATCAGAAGGTCCTGTTTCAGAGGTAGAGACCAAGGTGGACAGGATGACATGTCCACCAGGTCTGCATACCAAGTCCTGCGTGGCCACGCAGGTGCTATTAGAATCACTGATGCTCTCTCTTGTTTGATTCTGGCAATCAATCGAGGAAGCAACGGGAAGGGTGGAAACACGTAAGCCATCCTGAAGTCCCAAGGTGCTGTCAGAGCATCTATCAGGACTGCTCCTGGATCCCTGGATCTGGACCCGTAACGAGCAAGCTTGGCGTTCTGTCGAGACGCCATGAGATCTATCTCTGGTTTGCCCCAACGTCGAAGTATTTGGGCAAAGACCTCCGGATGAAGTTCCCACTCCCCCGGATGAAAAGTCTGACGACTTAAGAAATCCGCCTCCCAGTTCTCCACTCCCGGGATGTGGATTGCTGACAGGTGGCACGAGTGAGACTCTGCCCAGCAAATTATCTTTGATACTTCCATCATAGCTAGGGAGCTTCTTGTCCCTCCCTGATGGTTGATGTAAGCTACAGTCGTGATGTTGTCCGACTGAAACCTGATGAACCCCCGAGTTGTCAACTGGGGCCAAGCCAGGAGGGCATTGAGAACTGCTCTCAATTCCAGAATGTTTATTGGCAGGAGACTCTCCTCCTGACTCCATTGTCCCTGAGCCTTCAGAGAATTCCAGACGGCACCCCAACCTAGAAGGCTGGCGTCTGTTGTTACAATTGTCCAGTCTGGTCTGCTGAATGGCATCCCCCTGGACAGATGTGGCCGAGAAAGCCACCATAGAAGAGAATTTCTGGTCTCTTGATCCAGATTCAGAGAAGGGGATAAGTCTGAGTAATCCCCATTCCACTGACTTAGCATGCACAGTTGCAGTGGTCTGAGGTGTAAGCGTGCAAAGGGTACTATGTCCATTGCCGCTACCATTAAGCCGATTACCTCCATGCATTGAGCCACTGACGGGTGTTGAATGGAATGAAGGGTGCGGCAAGCACTTTGAAGTCTTGTTAGCCTGTCCTCTGTCAGGTAAATCTTCATTTCTACAGAATCTATAAGAGTCCCCAGGAAGGGAACTCTTGTGAGTGGAACGAGTGAACTTTTCTTTTCGTTCACCTTCCATCCATGTGACCATAGAAATGCCAGCACTAACTCTGTATGAGACTTGGCAGTTTGAAAGCTTGAAGCTTGTATCAGAATGTCGTCTAGGTATGGAGCTACCGAGATTCCCCGCGGTCTTAGTACCGCCAGAAGAGCACCCAGAACCTTTGTGAAGATTCTTGGAGCTGTAGCCAATCCGAATGGAAGAGCCACAAACTGGTAATGCCTGTCTAGGAAGGCAAACCTTAGGTACCGATAATGATCTTTGTGAATCGGTATGTGAAGGTAAGCATCTTTTAAATCTACAGTGGTCATGTACTGACCCTCTTGGATCATAGGTAAAATTGTCCGAATAGTCTCCATCTTGAACGATGGAACTCTTAGGAATTTGTTTAGGATCTTTAAGTCCAGGATTGGTCTGAAAGTTCCCTCTTTTTTGGGAACCACAAACAGATTTGAGTAAAACCCCTGTCCCTGTTCCGATCGTGGAACTGGATGGATTACTCCCATTAACAAGAGCTCTTGTATGCAGCGTAGAAACGCCTCTTTCTTTGTCTGGATTGTTGACAATCTTGACAGATGAAATCTCTCTCTTGGAGGAGAGTATTTGAAGTCCAGAAGGTATCCCTGAGATATTATCTCTAGCGCCCAGGGATCCTGGACATCTCTTGCCCAAGCCTGGGCGAAGAGAGAAAGTCTGCCCCCCACTAGATCCGATCCCGGATCGGGGGCCCTCAATTCATGCTGTTTTAGGGGCAGCAGCAGGTTTCCTGGCCTGCTTGCCCTTGTTCCAGGACTGGTTAGGTTTCCAGCCTTGTCTGTAGCGAGCAACAGCTCCTTCCTGTTTTGGTGCAGAGGAAGTTGATGCTGCTCCTGCTTTGAAATTACGAAAGGAACGAAAATTAGACTTTCTAGCCTTAACTTTGGCTTTGTCCTGAGGCAGGGCATGGCCTTTACCTCCTGTAATGTCAGCGATAATCTCTTTCAACCCGGGCCCGAATAAGGTCTGCCCTTTGAAAGGTATATTAAGCAATTTAGACTTAGAAGTAACATCAGCTGACCAGGATTTTAGCCACAGCGCCCTGCGTGCCTGAATGGCGAATCCTGAATTCTTCGCCGTAAGTTTAGTAAGATGTACTACGGCCTCCGAAATGAATGAATTAGCTAGTTTAAGGACTCTAAGCCTGTCCGTAATGTCGTCCAGAGTAGCTGAACCAATGTTCTCTTCCAGAGACTCAATCCAGAATGCCGCTGCAGCCGTGATCGGCGCAATGCATGCAAGGGGTTGCAATATAAAACCTTGTTGAACAAACATTTTCTTAAGGTAACCCTCTAACTTTTTATCCATTGGATCTGAAAAAGCACAGCTATCCTCCACCGGGATAGTGGTACGCTTAGCTAAGGTAGAAACTGCTCCCTCCACCTTAGGGACCGTTTGCCATAAGTCCCTTGTGGTGGCGTCTATTGGAAACATTTTTCTAAATATCGGAGGGGGTGAGAACGGCACACCGGGTCTATCCCACTCCTTAGTAACAATTTCAGTAAGTCTCTTAGGTATAGGAAAAACCTCAGTACTCGTCGGTACCGCAAAATATTTATCCAACCTACACATTTTCTCTGGTATTGCAACTGTGTTACAATCATTCAGAGCCGCTAACACCTCCCCTAGTAATACACGGAGGTTTTCCAGTTTAAATTTAAAATTTGAAATATCTGAATCCAGTCTGTTTGGATCAGAACCGTCACCCACAGAATGAAGTTCTCCGTCCTCATGTTCTGCCACCTGTGACGCAGTGTCTGACATGGCCCTAATATTATCAGCGCACTCTGTTCTCACCCCAGAGTGATCACGCTTACCTCTTAGTTCTGGTAATTTAGCCAAAACCTCAGTCATAACAGTAGCCATATCCTGTAATGTGATTTGTAATGGCCGCCCAGATGTACTCGGCGCTACAATATCACGCACCTCCCTCTGAGCGGGAGATGTAGGTACTGACACGTGAGGCGAGTTAGTCGGCATAACTCTCCCCTCGTTGTTTGGTGAAATTTGTTCAATTTGTACAGATTGACTTTTATTTAAAGTAGCATCAATACAGTTAGTACATAAATTTCTATTGGGCTCCACTTTGGCATTGCAACAAATGACACAGGTATCTTCCTCTGAATCAGACATGTTTAACACACTAGCAAATAAACTTGCAACTTGGAAATACAATTCAATTAGAATAATATTAAAACGTACTGTGCCTTTAAGAAGCACAGAAGATCTATGACAGTTGAAAATTAATAAATTGAAACAGTTATAGCCTCAATCCTTGTAAACAACACAACTTTAGCAAAGGTTTAATCCCATTAGCAAAGATAACAAATTCTGAAAGCAGGAAACAAATTACAGAATAAACGTTTTTTATCTCAGTCAAACTATAATTCTCACAGCTCTGCTGAGAGAAATTACCTCCCTCAAAATAAGTTTTGAAGACCCCTGAGCTCTGTAGAGATGAACCGGATCATGCAGGGAATACAATGAGTTGCTGACTGAAATATTTGATGCATAGTAAAAGCGCCAAAAAACGGCCCCTCCCCCTCACACACAGCAGTGAGGGAGAACAGAAACTGTCAGAAAAACAGATTAAGCAACTGCCAAGTGGAAAAATAGTGCCCAAACATTTATTCACACAGTACCTCAGCAAATGAAAACGATTTTACATTCCAGCAAAAACGTTAAACATAATCTCTAGTTATTAAACAGCTTTATGTATTTCTTACAGTGTAATTCTAGTGAAGTACCATTCCCCAGAATACTGAAGTGTAAAGTATACATACATGACATTATATCGGTATGGCAGGATTTTCTCATCAATTCCATTGTCAGAAAATAAAAACTGCTACATACCTCTATGCAGATTCATCTGCCCGCTGTCCCCTGATCTGAAGTTTACCTCACTCCTCAGATGGCCGAGAACAGCAATATGATCTTAACTACTCCGGCTAAAATCATAACAAAAACTCTGGTAGATTCTTCTTCAAACTCTGCCAGAGAGGTAATAACACACTCTGGTGCTATTTTAAAATAACAAACTTTTGATTGAAGATATAAAACTAAGTATAATCACCATAGTCCTCTCACACATCCTATCTAGTCGTTGGGTGCAAGAGAATGACTGGGAGTGATGTAGAGGGGAGGAGCTATATGCAGCTCTGCTGGGTGAATCCTCTTGCACTTCCTGTTGGGGAGGAGTAATATCCCAGAAGTAATGATGACCCGTGGACTGATCACACTTAACAGAAGAAAGGATCCACATGTTCCCTGATTATTAAAGCTGTAAATAGAGAAAACATTGAATCCTTTACTGCATTCTGATACCGGGATAGTGATAATGACCTTCCCAAGGCAAAATCTATCCCCTCTCAGAAACAACTTTGGGTCTGGGCTGTACCTTTATACACACCGTCATTAAAAAGTGACTACTTGTTTCCTCAGACCTTTTCCCGACCAGAAAAAGTTACAGAGAAAGTTTAGAGAAATGTGGATTAGAGAATAAACACATGACATATTCCTTGATTTGTGAAAATAGTAAAACTGTACACCAACTCACCCCCTAGACTACATTTTTGATCTAGGGCAACAGAAGGGCTCCTGGTCCCCATGTGCTCATGGGACAAAGTAATCCAAGCTGGAACAAACCCCTGTCTTAACCATACAAAAATAACAGAGACATGAGACATGTAGGTACTTATCCAGCAAATGTCCCCTCCACTGCTTTTGCTCAGATGCTATTCCTGAAGATACAACAGAGAGCCCATCCTGTATAGTAGAGGATATATTGAGGGAGTACATCTTCATGGCCAAAACAGGAGGAAGCTAAAGGAACTATACCAGTGATGCCAGTGGCAGGCCTGTGACTACTGATTCAACTAGGAGAGTTACATTGCACAGCCAAGTACTCTCCTATGTCCCTCTCTTTCAGCAACTATCCTATTGAGTGAAAAAATGGGATTTACAGTGGGGCAAAAAACAGAATTTATGCTTACCTGATAAATTTCTTTCTCTTGTGATGTATCGAGTCCACGGATTCATCCATACTTATGGGATATTCTCCTCCCCTACAGGAAGTGGCAGAGAGAGAACACACAGCAGAGCTGTCCATATAGCTCCTCCTTTAGCTCCACCCCCCAGTCATTCGACCGAAGGCTAGGAAGAAAAAGGAGAAACCACAGGGTGCAGTGGTGACTGAAGTTTTTTAAATAAAAATATACTACCTGTCTTAAATAGACAGGGCGGGCCGTGGACTCAATACATCACAAGAGAAAGAAATTTATCAGGTAAGCATAAATTCTGTTTTCTCTTGTAAGATGTATAGAGTCCACGGATTCATCCATACTTATGGGATACCAATACCAAAGCTTTAGGACACGGATGAAGGGAGGGACAAGACAGGTACCTTAAACGGAAGGCACCACTGCTTGTAGAACCTTTCTCCCAAAAATAGTCTCCGAAGAAGCAAAAGTATCAAATTTGGAAAATTTGGAAAAAGTATGAAGCGAAGACCAAGTCGCCGCCTTACAAATCTGTTCAACAGAAGCCTCATTTTTAAAAGCCCATGTGGAAGCCACTGCTCTAGTAGAATGAGCAGTAATTCTTTCAGGAGGCTGCTGGCCAGCAGTCTCATAAGCCAAACGGATGAAGCTTTTCAGCCAAAAGTAAAGAGAGGTAGCCGTAGCCTTTTGACCTCTCCGTTTACCATAATAAACAACAAACAATGAAGATGTTTGACGGAAATCTTTAGTTGCTTGTAAGTAGAACTTTAAAGCACGAACCACATCAAGATTGTGCAACAGACGTTCCTTCTTTGATGAAGGATTAGGACACAGAGAAGGAACAACAATCTCCTAATTGATATTCCTATTAGAAACAACCTTAGGTAGAAACCCAGGTTTGGTACGCAAAACCACCTTATCTGCATGGAAAACTAGCTAAGGTGAGTCACACTGTAAAGCAGATAACTCAGAAACTCTTCAAGCCGAAGAGATAGCTACTAAAAACAAAACTTTCCAAGATAGAAGCTTAATATCTATGGAATTCATAGGTTCAAACGGAACCCCTTGAAGACCATTAAGAACCAAATTTAAGGCTCCATGGTGGAGCAACAGGTTTAAATACAGGCTTGATCCTGACCAAGGCCTGACTAAACGCTTGAACGTCTGGGACATCTGCCAGACGCTTGTGTAAAAGAATAGACAAAGCAGATATTTGTCCTTTTTAAGGAACTAACTGATAATCCCTTCTCCAATCCTTCTTGGAGAAAGGAAAAAATTCTAGGAATCCTAATCTTACTCCATGACTAACCCTTAGATTCACACCAACAAAGATATCTGCGCCAAATCTTATGATAGATTTTCCTGGTGACAGGCTTTCTAGCCTGAATCAGGGTATCAATGACCGACTCAGAGAAACCACACTTTGATAGAATCAGGCGTTCAATCTCCAAGCAGTCAGACGCAGAGAAGTTAGATTTGGATGCTTGAATGGACCTTGGATTAGAAGGTCCTGCCTCATTGGCAGAGTCCACGGTGGAACAGATGACATGTCCACCAGGTCTGCATACCAAGTCCTGCGTGGCCACGCAGGCGCTATCAGAATCACTGAAGCTCTCTCCTGCTTGATTCTGGCAACCATACATGGGAGGAGAGGAAACGGTGGAAATACATAAGCCAGATTGAAGGACCAGGGCACTGCTAGAGCATCTATCAGTACCGCCTGGGGATCCCGGGACCTGGACCCGTAACAAGAAAGTTTGGCGTTCTGTCGGGACGCCATCAGATCCAATTCTGGTGTGCCCCATAGCTGAGTCAGCTGGGCAAATACCTCCGGATGGAGCTCCCACACCGCCGGATGAAAAGTCTGACGACTTAGGAAATCCGCCTCCCAGTTCTCTACCCCTGGGATATGAATTGCTGAGAAATGGCAAGAGTGATCCTCCGCCCATCGGATTATTTTGGTTACCTCCATCATCGCTAGAGAACTCCGTGTTCCTCCTTGATGATTGATATAGGCTACAGTCGTGATGTTGTCCGACTGAAATCTGATGAATTTGGCCGCAGCTAGCTGAGGCCATGCCTGAAACGCATTGAATATCGCTCTCAGTTCTAGAATGTTTATCGGGAGGAGAGATTCCTCCCGAGACCATAAGCCCTGTGCTTTCAGGGATTTCCAGACTGCACCCCAGCCTAGCAGGCTGGCATTAGTGATGTCGCAAACCTAAAAATTTAGGTTCGCGAATGGCGGACTCGAACTTCCGCAAATGTTCGCGAACCGGCGAACTGCCATTGACTTCAATAGGCAGGCGAACTTTAAAACCCACAAGGACTCTTTCTGGCCACAATAGTGATGGAAAAGTTGTTTCAAGGGGACTAACACCTGGACTGTGGCATGCCGGAGGGGATCCATGGCAAAACTCCCACGGAAAATTACATAGTTGATGCAGAGTCTGGATTTAACCCGTAAAGGGCCTAAATCACCTAACATTCCTAAATTGTTTGGAATAACGTGCTTTAAAACATCAGGTATGATGTTGTATCGATCAGGTAGTATAAGGATTACGCCCTCTTCACAGTGACAGACCAAACTCCCCGTGTAACGCACTGCAAACAGTCCATTTGCACAACCACGAGATAGATAGATTTGATAGATAGATACATTGAAGGCAACTTCAATTAAATTACACTAGCAGACTGATGTTTCACAGTCAAAAAATATTATTAAAAAATATTTACACTACTGTTATAACAAATATGATTGGTGGCACTAGTTGCCAAGTGGGCCTGGCACACACGCTGGGAGGAAGGCAACTGCAATTAGATTACACTAGATGACTGATGTTTCTCAGTCAAAAAAGTTTTTATTTTAAATATTTACAATACTGTTATAACAAATATGATTGGTGGCACTAGTTGGCAAGTGGGCCTGGCACACACGCTGGCAGGCAGGCAACTGCAATTCAATTGCACTAGCAGACTGATGATTCACAGTAAAAAAAGTTTTATTTAAAATATTTACACTACTGTTATAACAAATATGATTCGTGGCACTAGCTGGCAGACAGGCAACTGCAATTAAATAACAATAGCAGACTGATGTAAAAGTTTTTTTAAAAAAAAGTTACACTAATGTTACAACAGATAGGAGTGATGGCACTCAGGATAGAAGTAGGCACAGTATGTGTTGGCAGCCTGACACACAGGCTGGCACTAGTGGCAGGCTGGCCTGGCAACTAAAATTAAATAACACTAGAAGACTGAAGTAAAAGGGTTTTTTTACAATATTTAAACTAATGTTACATCAGATAGGAGTGGTGGACTGGCACTGAGGATGGACGTAGGCACAGTATATGCTGGCAGCCTGACACAGAGGTTGGCACTAATGGCAGCCAGGCTGGCCTGGCAACTAAAATTAAATAACACTAGAAGAGGACTGATGTAAAAAAAAAAATTTACAAAAATTTACACTAATGTTACACCAGATATAAGTGGTGGAAAAAAGAGCTATTAATCACACTATATGATGTGGGCCTCACACACAGGCCTGATGGAAAATGAAATTAGATTACACTAGCAAAATGATTTAAAAGTTTTTTTTTAAAATTTACAATAATGTTAAGCAGATATGAGTGGTGGCTGGCACAGCAATTAACCACAGTATATGCTGTGTAAGCCTGACACACAGGCCTGATAGAAAATGAAATTAGATTACACTAGCAAAATGATTTAAAAGTTTTGTTGTTTAAATTTACACTAATGTTAAGCAGATATGAGTGGTGGCTGGCACAGAGCAATTAACCACAGTATATGCTGTGTGAGCCTGAGACACAGGCCTGATAGAAAATGAAATTAGATTACACTAGCAAAATGATTTAAAAGTTTTGTTGGTTAAATTTACACTAATGTTAAGCAGATATCAGTGGTGGCCCTAATCACAGTATATGCTGTGAGCCTCACACACAGGCTGAAAGCCAGGCAAATGCAAATAAAATTAGAAATAATAAAAAAAAAAAAACGACTGAAGTTATAGCCCTAAAAAGGGCTTTTTGGGGTGCTGTCCTTACAGCAGAGATTAGATGAGTCCTTCAGGACTGTAGTGGACACTAAATACACTAGCCTAGCTATCCATTTCCCTATAATGTCAGCAGCAGCAACACTAAAGCTCCTCTCACTAAGAAAGCAAGATCGTAATGAATCTAAAATGGCTGCTGCCAACGAGCTGGGAGGGTCTGTGAGGGAGTGTCTGCTGCTGATTGGCTCAAATGTGTCAGAAGGCTGTGAGATACAGGGTCAAAGTTTCCTCAATGATGACACATAGGGGGCGGATCGAACATCGCATATGTTCGCCCGCAGCGGCGAACGCGAACAAGCTATGTTCGCCGGGAACTGTTCTCCGGCGAACAGTTTGCGACATCACTAGTTGGCATCTGTCGTTACTATGAGCCACTCTGGCCTGCGGAAACACATTCCCTGAGACAGGTGGTCCTGAGACAACCACCAGAGAAGAGATAAATCTGCATAATCCCCATTCCACTGTTTGAGCATGCATAGTTGCAGTGGTCTGAGGTGTAGGCGGCATAAGGAACTATGTCCATTGCCGCTACCATGAGTCCGATTACCTCCATACACTGAGCCACTGATGGCCGAGGAATGGAATGAAGAGCTCGGCAAGTGATTAAAAGTTTTGATTTTCTGACCTCCGTCAGAAATATTTTCATTTCTACCGAGTCTATCAGAGTCCCTAGGAAGGAAACTCTTGTGAGAGGGACGAGATAACTCTTTTTTATGTTCACCTTCCATGCGTGAGATCTCAGAAAAGCCAACACGATGTCCGTGTGAGACTTGGCTAGCTGGAAAGTCGACACCTGAATTAAGATGTCGTCTAGATAAGGCGCCACTGCTATACCCTGCGATCTTAGAACCGCCAAAAGGGACCCTAGCACCTTTGTGAAAATTCTGTGAGCCGTGGCCAACCCGAAAGGAAGGGACACAAACTGGTAATGCCTGTCCAGAAAGGCGAATCTGAGGAATTGATGATGATCTCTGTGAATAGGGATGTATAGATACGCATCCTTTAAATCCACGGTAGTCATATATTGACCCTCCTGGATCAGAGGAAGAATAGTCCGAATAGTCTCCATCTTGAAAGATGGTACTCTGAGGAATTTGTTTAGAATTTTGAGATCCAAGATCGCTCTGAAAGTTCCCTCTTTTTTGGGAACCACAAACAGGTTGGAGTAAAAACCTAGCCCTTGTTCCGCTCTTGGAACTGGGTGGATCACTCCCATGGTATGTAGGTCTTCTACACAGCGTAAGAACGCCTCTCTCTTTGTCTGGTTTGAAGACAATTGAGAAATGTGAAATCTCCCCCATGGGGGGGGGAGTCTTTGAAGTCCAGAAGATATCCTTGGGACACAATTTCTAAAGCCCAGGAATCGTGAACATCTCTTGCCCAAGCCTGAGCGAAGAGAGAGAGTCTGCCCCCTACTAGATCCGGTCCCAGATCGGGAGCTACCCCTTCATGCTGTCTTAGAGGCAAGCAGCAGGCTTCTTGGCCTGCTTACCTTTGTTCCAAGCCTGGTTAGCTCTCCAGACTGACTTGGATTAGACAGAATTCCCCTCTTGCTTTGCTGCAGGGGAAGCTGAAGCGGGACCTTTGAAGTTCCGAAAGGAACGAAAATTATTTTGTTTGGTCCTCATCTTATTTGTTTTATCCTGAGGGAGGGCATGGCCTTTCCCTCCAGTGATGTCTGAAATAATTTCTTTCAGTGTAGGACAGAATAGGGTCTTTCCTTTGAAAGGGATGTTTAACAACTTAGATTTTGATGACACATCAGCAGACCAGGACTTCCTTAAGCTATAACGCCCTGCGTGATAAAATGGCAAAACCTGACTTCTTTGCTGCTAATTTAGCCATTTGGAAAGCGACATCTGTAATGAAAGAATTAGCCAACTTAAGGGCCTTAATTCTATCCATAATATTCCCTAATAGAGTCTCCACCTGAAAAGCCTCTTCTAGAGCCTCAAACCAGAAAGCAGCTGCAGTAGTTACAGGAACAATGCATGCAATAGGTTGGAGAAGAAAACCTTGATGAACAAAAATTTTCTTTAGGAGACCCTCTAATTTTTTATCCATAGGATCTTTGAAAGCACAACTGTCTTCGATAGGTATAGTTGTACGCTTAGCAAGAGTAGAAATAGCTCCCTCCACCTTAGGAACATTTTCTTAAAAACAAGAGGGGGAGCGAACGGAATACCTGGTCTATCCCACTCCTTAGTAGCAATAGTCACAATCCTCTTAGGGACTGGAAAAACATCAGTGTAAACAGGAACCTCTAAGTATCTGTCTATTTTACACAATTTCTCTGGGACCACTATAGGGTCACAATCGTCTAGAGTAGCTAATACCTCCTTGAGCAATAAGCGGAGGTGTTCAAGCTTAAATTGAAAGGTCGTCATATCAGAATCTGTCTGAGGGAGCGTCTTTCCTGAATCAGAAATCTCTCCCTCAGATAACAAATCCCTTACCCCTACTTCAGAACATTGTAAGGGTATATCGGATACGTCTACTAAAGCGTCAGACGGCTCAGCATTTGTTCTTAACCCAGAGCTGTCACGCTTTCCTTGTAAACCAGGCAGTTTAGAGAAAACCTCTGTGAGGGTTTTATTCATAACTATGGCCATGTCTTGTAAAGTAAATGAATTCGACGCATTAGAGGTACTTGGCGTCACTTGTGCGGGCGTTACTGGTTGTGACACTTGGGGAGAGCTAAACCCTCATTTCCTTCTAACTGAGAATCATCTATTGCAATATTTTTAAGTGCTAAAATATGCTCTTTATAATTTATAGACATATTAGTGCAAGTGGGACACATTCTAAGAGGGGGTTCCACAATGGCTTCTAAACACATAGAACAAGGATTTCCTTGGTGTCAGACATGTAAAACAGGCTAGTAATGAAACAAACAAGCTTGGAAAACACTTTAATCAAAGAAAATAACACTTTAAACAAAAACAGTATTGTGCCTTTAAGAGAAAAAAAGCTGCACAAACTCTGCAAAACAGTGTAAAAAAGCAGTAAACAAAACTAAATTTTTACAGTAGCATCATAAAGCCTTAGTAACTTTGCACCACTATGCAAATAAACAGATAAACCCTTAATGTAAAAACCGGATTGAAAAAACTTCAAAACCGGTAAAATAACGTTCAGCACCTTGCCACAGCTCTGCTGTGGATCCTACCTGCCCTTTAGGAACGATTTGTGGGGGGAAAAAACCTCTTTACAGCCCTCAAATACCGCAGGAATCTCTGGAGAAGTAGCTGGATGCTTCTGAGGTAAATAAACTGTGCAACTGAAAATAGGCCCCTCCCACCTCACTCGATGTTATGGGGCCTAAAAAACACCACAGAGTGTTTCTTAAACTAGCCATGTGGGTTAATAACCCTTAAATAAGCCACAAAGACCCCTTAAAGTCCTCAAAAAAACGTTTTATTTGTAATTAAACGAAAACGTTTATTCCTATTAGTGTCACCAGTAACTATGAGCCCTTTATGCAAGCTTGGATTCCTCTTTTACTGAATACAGCTTACCTTTCCCTCATGGGGATATTGCCAGCCTTTTCTAGAAATAACACAGTCTGTCTAGAAAAAAATAGACTGAACATACCTTAATGCAGTTTAGCCTGCAAACTGTTCCCCCAACTGAAGTTTTCCTGTACTCTTCAGCCCTTGTGAGAACAGCAGTGGATCTTAGTTACAAAGTGCTAAGATCATCATCCTCCTTGCAGAAATCTTCATCCCTTTTCTGCCAGAGAGTAAATAGTACACACCGGCACCATTTAAAATAAACTTTTGCTTGAGAAAATAAAAACTAACATTTTTGTCACCACACTCCCATTGCCCTTCCTAGCAGTTAAGCAGGCAGAGAGAATGACTGGGGGGTGGAGCTAAGGGAGGAGCTATATGGACAGCTCTGCTGTGGGTGCTCTCTCTGCCACTTCCTGTAGGGAAGGAGGAAAATATCACATAAGTATGGATGAATCCGTGGACTCGATACATCTTACAAGAGAAAAGTATTTAGTCAGCCACCAATTGTGCAAGTTCTCCAAATTAAGAAGATGAGAGAGGCCTGTAGTTTTCATCATAGGTATACCTCAACTATGAGAGACAAAATGTGGAAACAAAGCCAGACAATCACATTGTCTGATTTGGAAATAATGTATTTGCATATTATGGTGGAAAATAGGTATTTGGTCAATATCAAAAGTTCATCTCAATACTTTGTTATATATCCTTTGTTGGCAATAACAGAGGTCAAACGTTTTCTGTAAGTCTTTACAAGGTTGTCACACACTGTTGCTGGTATGTTGGCCCATTCCTGCATGCAGATCTCCTCTAGAGCAGTGATGTTTTGGGGCTGTAGCTGGGCAACACGGACTTTCAACTCCTTCCAAAGGTTTTCTATGGGGTTGAGATCTGGAGACTGGCTAGGCCACTCCAGGACCTTGAAATGCTTCTTACGAAGCCACTCCTTCGTTGCCCGGGTGGTGTGTTTGGGATCATTGTCATGCTGAAAGACCCAGCCACGTTTCCTCTTCAATGCCCTTGCTGATGGAAGGAGGTTTGCACTCAAAATCTCACGATACATGGCCCCATTCATTCTTTCATGTACACGGATCAGTCGTCCTGTTCCCTTTGCAGAGAAACAGCCCCAAAGCATGATGTTGCCACCCCCATGCTTCACAGTAGGTATGGTGTTCTTTGGTTGCAACTCAACATTCTCTCTCCTCCAAACACGACGAGTTGTGTTTCTACCAAACAGTTCTACTTTGGTTTCATCTGACCATATGACATTCTCCTAATCCGCTTCTGGATCATCCAAATGCTCTCAGAGGGGCCCGGACATGTACTGGCTTAAGCAGGGGGACACGTCTGGCACTGCAGGATCTGAGTCCCTGGCGGCGTAGTGTGTTACTGATGGTAGCCTTTGTTACGTTGGTCCCAGCTCTCTGCAGGTCATTCACTAGGTCCCCCTGTGTGGTTCTGGGATGTTTGCTCACTGTTCTTGTGATCATTTTGACCCCATGGGGTGAGATCTTGCGTGGAGCCCCAGATCGAGGGAGATTATCAGTGGTCTTGTATGTCTTCCATTTTCTAATTATTGCTCCCACAGTTGATTTCTTCACATCAAGATGCTTGCCTATTGCAGATTCAGTCTTCCCAGCCTGGTGCAGGTCTACAATTTTGTTTCTGGTGTCCTTCGACAGCTCTTTGGTCTTCACAATAGTGGAGTTTGGAGTGTGACTGTTTGAGGTTGTGGACAGGTGTCTTTTATACTGATAATAAGTTCAAACAGGTGCCATTAATACAGGTAATGAGTGGAGGACAGAGGAGCATCTTAAAGAAGAAGATACAGGTCTGTGAGAGCCAGAAATCTTGCTTGTTTGTAGGTGACCAAATACTTATTTTCCACCATAATATGCAAATAAATTCTTTCCAAATCAGACAATGTGATTGTCTGGATTTGTTTCCACATTTTGACTCTCATAGTTGAGGATACCTATGATGAAAATTACAGGCCTCTCTCATCTTCTTAAGTGGGAGAACTTGCACGATTGGTGGCTGACTAAATACTTTTTTGCCCCACTGTATATCCCTGAAATTTTGAATAAAATGCAGAGACCTCTATCATAACCTACTCCTAGGGCTTTGCAAGTTGAGATGCTGTCCGCCTGCCTTCTGTCAATCACAGAGAGCAAGCATGCTCTCTGTCATTTTCCCTCATCACATCAGAGGTGGCGTAGGGTGCAAGAAGCAGTGATCTAATGCCCGCTGCTTCTTACATTGGGGGAAGCAGGCTCGCATATGCAAACCTGCCCCACAAGGGCTCCGGAGCAGCTCTCGCTGCTTCGTACATGGAGCCCATAGACTAGACAAAGACAAATATTGGGAGGATCAGGAAATGGGAGGGATATTTAAACTTTTGCTGTAGGGAATATTTGCCTCCTCCTGGTGGCCAGGTGATGAATTCCCACAAGTACGGGTTTTCGTGGACTATTACCACCTTAGAAAGAAAAAAAAGTCTCCACTCATCCAAAAACAAACTCAAGCATCTTCAGTTTGCCAGACACTACTGGAACTTCAAATGGGATCAGGTTCTATCGTCAGATGAAACCAAAATAGATCTTTTTGGCAATAAACACCAGAGGTAGGATTGGCGCACACAGAGAGGAAGCAATATGAAAAAGTACATCATGCTCATGGATAAAAATGGTGGTGGCTTTTTAATGTTTTGGGGATGTTTTTCTGCCAGAGGACCTTTTGTTAGGATACATGTCTTCATGGACTCTATCAAATATCAACAGATATTAAATGAACACCTGACTACCTCTGCCATAAAACGTAAAATGGGCCATGGTTGGATCTTACAGCAGAACAATGATGCGAAACATAAGTCAAAATCAACACAAAATTTATTTACTGATCACAAAATAACGGTCCTGCCATGGCCATCCCAGTCCCATGACTTGAACCACATAGAAAATCTGAGGAGTGAACTGAAAAGGTGTGTCCACCAACACCAACCTTGAAATTTGAAGAATCTGGAGATATTCTGTATGGAGGAACAGTCTCAGATCCCTTACCATGTATTCTCCAACCTCATCAGGCATTATAGGGTGCTAATAATTGTGCCACACAAATATTTAAAGATTTTTTTTATATAAACCTGTGTTGTGTTTGCAATTGTTTAATATCCATGAGACAAGAGTATTTTTGTGTATTGTTTGAACAAAAGATCAAAAGGTAAAACAATAAAGACAATTTTGCACAGCCTTCTTTGCTTATATTCACCAAGGGTGCCAATATATATATATATATATATATATATATATATATATATATATATATATATATATATATATATATATATATATATACACGTTGATTGCAGTAGCCATGTTAGTCCAGAGATTTAGATATCAAAATAACAAGAGTATTGCATTGAGCAATGATACTATTTTTATTGGACTAACTATACATTTATAAGTTGATATAAGTTATTTTGATATATATATATATATATATATATATATATATATATATATATATATATATATATATATATATATATATATATATATATATATATATATATATATATATTTCTTTCATGTAATTGGCAAGAGTCCATGAGCTAGTGACGTATGGGATATACAATCCTACCAGGAGGGGCAAAGTTTCCCAAACCTCAAAATGCCTATAAATACACCCCTCACCACACCCACAATTCAGTTTTTACAAACTTTGCCTCCTATGGAGGTGGTGAAGTAAGTTTGTGCTAAGATTTCTACGTTGATATGCGCTTCTCAGCATTTTGAAGCCCGATTCCTCTCAGAGTACAGCGTATGTCAGAGGGATGTGAAGGGAGTATCACCTATTGAATGCAATGGTTTTCCTCACAGAAGATCTATTTCATAGGTTCTCTGTTATCGGTCGTAGAGATTCATCTCCTACCTCCCTTTTCAGATCGCCGATATACTCTCATATACCATTACCTCTACTGATAACTGTTTCAGTACTGGTTTGGCTATCTGCTATATGTGGATGGGTGTCTTTCGGTAAGTATGTTTTTTATTACTTAAGACACCCCAGCTATGGTTTGGTACTTTATGCATTTATATAGTTCTAAATATATGTATTGTACTTAGATTTGCCATGAGTCAGGTTCATGTATTTCCTTGTGCAGACTGTCAGTTTCATATTTGGGGAAAATAAACATATTAAGAAATATTTTTTCTTACCTGGGGTTTAGTCTTTTTTGCAAATTGCGGGCAGTACTAGGCCCTCGGGTGCGCCAAATGCTATTGCCTCTTGCCTTTTTCTATCTCAGAGGGCTATGCTATTTGCATTTTTCCCATTCCTGAAACTGTCATATAAGGAAATTGATAATTTTGCTTTATATGTTGTTTTTTCTTTTACATTTTGCAAGATGTCTCAATCTGATCCTGTCTCAGAAGTATCTGTTGGAACTTTGCTGCCTGACATCGGTTCTACCAAAGCTAAGTGCATTTGTTGTAAGATTGTAGAAATTATATCTCCGAATGTCATTTGTAATAGTTGTCATGATAGACACACGCAGGATTAAAAAAATGGAGGATTCCTTTTCGTGCCACGAGGAACACTTCTTAAGAATAGAAAAACTATTTCTAACCATGCTCGCAAAGGCCCCATCTAGTTATGCTCTGGAACATGGATGTCTGCGATGTTCGGATCTCACTACCAGAGGACTACACTCTGATAATAATAAGTGGTGCCGAAGAGCGGTGTTCCAGTAAGCACTGATCAACCCACCGCAACTGACACTTTAGATGCAAAGGTTAGCAATTGCAGATCTATAAGCAATTCTACACGCACTAACCTTAGACTGCCGGGGAGAAACACCAACATTTGTCAGTAAGACGCATATAATGAACCCGCAATATTACATACACCGACTCTGGATCCCATGGGTAGCGAGCACTACACCCTTTCCCTTATATGAAGTAACTTTAGCAAATGAGCCACGTGGAGTATTGATGCATATGCCATATAACACATATAGTCCGGACAAACACGTAACCATCACAGGGACATTGTATTTAATACTGCATTCCTCACTTGACCCACAACTGAAGGAGCATTATACAGGTTATTCTCCAGCTACAATTGGACTTCTCCTTAGTAAGACTGCCATGCAATCTACAACACCGTTCGGATATCACTACAGGGACAAGCTTTCAAAACTACTGCTAGGACTGCGACAGAATGGAGACAGTATTGTCCCTGCTACAAGGCTTGAGTCCAGCATTCTACAAAGGTTTTTACTTTGATGCCTCCATCTCGCTACACTTTGCCCGGGCTTGTTATTCAGAAGAGGCAGCAGGACAACAACAGAATGGATCTGTTTAGAATATGACAGACTCATAGTAAATAAGCTGAAGTCAATCCTCTAAATGTTTTTATATTAATGTTTTCATAGTTGACTAATTACGTTCTAGTTTGTAGCATACTATTTGCAAGTAATAGATTTGTAAACCTATTCTAATGGAGTTTTTAAGTTGTTTCCAAGAAGATACTATATAGGATATGATGGCCTGTAAAGCATGTGTGGGAAAAATATATATATATACATATGCTTATACTAATATGCACCAGCCTGTGTCTTATGGCCAGCGGCCGGGGCTATGGATTTTGGCTGGAGGATACTGTTATTTTCCCTCAAGTATGTAACCAAAAGATCACACATAACATGAAATACGCCATATATCTTCCTTAATGATTTCGTTATTTCTAGAAATAATCCTCTTCAGATGGCGCTACCTCCCATATTACACAACTGTCAAATACCCCACATAATACTGTTTGCCCACCAGAAGACCTTAAGAATTTACTAGATTAGCTGTAGCTGTTATTTCTGTTTGAATTTATACATAGGTCCATTAAGTTTGATCTAGTTTTATTGAGATATATATATATATTTATTTTTAGAATGCGGGTTTATTTACAAAACGATTCACTAATCTTTTATACCATGTGGTTCAGGTGTGGTTTCAATATTTGCTCAGTAACCCCTTGTTAAGCATAATATTCCCTACACAGAGGTCCAAGAGTGGCCTAGTTAAAAAAAATGAGGACTAATACATTGTATGTATATTTTTGATTTATAGACAGAATATGTATACTAGATATGTACACTGATTTTCATCTTTTTTTATTTATGTCACTTTGAGTTCTCAATAAAAAAAATAATAATATATAAATAGTTGTCATGATAAACTTTTACATGCAGATAATGTGTCCATCAGTAATAGTACATTGCCAGTTGCAGTTCCTTCAACTTCTAATGTACATGATATACCTATAAATTTTAAAGAATTTGTTACTGATTCTATTCAGAAGGCTTTGTCTGCAATTCCGCCTTCTAATAAAACGTAAAAGGTCTTTTAAAACTACTCATAAAGTTGATGAAATTTGAAATGACCAACAACATAATGATTTATCCTCCTCTGATGAGGATCTATCTGATTCAGAAGATCCTTCCTCAGATATTGACACTGACAAATCTACTTATTTAAAATAGAGTATATTCATTCTTTGTTAAAAGAAGTGTTAATTACTTTGGATATTGAGGAAGCCAGTCCTCTTAACGTTAATACTAGTAAACTTTTAAATGCTGTTTTTAAACCTCCTGTGGTTCCTATTCCTGATGCTATTTCTGATATGATTTCAAAGGAATGGAATAAGCCAGGTAATCCTTTTATTCCTTCATCAAGGTTTAAAAAATTGTATCCTTTACCAGCAATTTCTATAGAGTTTTGGGAAAAGATCCCCAAAGTTGATGGGGCTATTTCTACTCTTGCTAAACGTACCACTATTCCTATGGAAGATAGTACTTCTTTTAAAGACCCTTTATATAGGAAACTTGAATCTTATCTAAGGAAAGACTATTTATATTCAGGTCATCTTCTTAGGCCTGCAATTTCTTTGGCTGATGTTGTGGCTGCATCAACTTTTTGGTTGGAGAATTTATCGCAACAATAATTGGATTCTGACATATATAGCATTGTTCGCGTACTGCAACATTCTAATCATTTTTTTTGTGATGCCATTTTTGATATTATCAAAATTGATGTTAGATCCATGTCTTAGAGCTTTGTGGCTTAAATCTTGGAATGCTGATATGACATCTAAGTCTAGATTATTATCTCTTTCTTTCTAAGGTAATAATTTATTTGGTTCTCAGTTGGATTCTATTATTTCAACTGTTATTGGGGGAAAGGGAGTTTTTCTGCTTCAGGATAAGAAACCTAAGGGTAAATCTAAGGCTTCTAACCATTTTCGTTCCTTTCGTCAAAATAAGGAACAAAAATCTAATCCTTCCCCCAAGGAATCTGTTTCCAATTGGAAGCCTTCCTCAAATTGGAATAAATCCAAGCCTTTTAAAAAACCAAAGTCAGCCCCTAAGTCCGCATGAAGGTGCGGCCCTCATTCCAGCTCAGCTGGTAGGGGGCAGATTAGGGCTTTTCAAGGATATTTGGATAAATTCTGTCTAAAATCAATGGATTCAGAGCATTGTCTCTCAAGGGTATTGAATAGGATTCAGAGTAAGACCTCCTGTGAGAAGATTTTTCTCTCACGTATCCCAGTAAATCCAGTAAAAGCTCAGGCTTTCCTGAAGTGTGTTTCAGACCTGGAGTCTTCAGGGGTAATCATGCCAGTTCCTTTTAAGGAACAAGGTCTGGAGTTTTATTCAAATCTATTCATTGTCCCAAAGAAGGAAAATTCATTCAGACCAGTTCTGGATCTGAAAATTTTGAATCGTTATGTAAAAGTACCAAATTTCAAGATGGTGACTATAAGGACTATTCTGCCTTTTGTTCAGCAAGGACATTATATGTCCACAATAGACTTGCAGGATGCATACCTTCATATTCCGATTCATCCAGAACCTTATCAGTTCCTGAGATTCTCTTTTCTAGACAATCATTACCAATTTGTTGCTCTTCCATTTGGCCTAGCAACAGCTCCAAGGATCTTTTCAAAGGTTCTAGGTGCCCTACTCTCTGTAATCAGAGAGCAGGGTATTGCGGTGTTTCATTATTTGGACGATATCTTGGTACTAGCTCAGTCTTTACGTTCTTCAGAATCTCACACAAATCAACTAGTGTTGTTTCTTCAAAGACATGGTTGGAGGATCAATTTAACAAAAAGTTTCTTGATTCCTCAGACAAGGGTCACCTTTTTAGGCTTCAAGATAGATTCAGTGTCCATGACTCTGTCTCTAACAGACAAGAGACGTTGGAAATTGGTTGCAGCCTGTCGGCACCTTCAGTCTCAGCCATTCCCTTCAGTGGCTATGTGCATGGAAGTTTTAGGCCTCATGACTGCAGCATCAGACGCAATTCCTTTTGCTCGTTTTCACATGAGACCTCTCCAGCTTTGTATGCTGAATCAATAGTGCAGGGTTTATACAAAGATATCACAATTAATATCCTTAAATCCAGATGTTCGACACTTTCTGACGTGGTGGTTAAATCACCAGCGTTTAGTTCAAGGGGCTTACTTTGTTCAGCCAACCTGGACTGTGATGACTATAGATGCAAGTCTTTTAGGTTGGGGAGCTGTTTGGGGATTTCTGAAAGCGCAAGGGGTTTGGAAATCTCAAGAGGCGAGATTACCAATCAATATTTTAGAACTCTGTGCAATTCTCAGAGCTCTTCAGTTTTGGCCTCTGTTGAAGAGAGAACCGTTCATTTGCTTTCAGACAGACAATATCACAACTGTGGCATATGTAAATCATCAGGGTGGGACTCACAGTCCCCAAGCTATGAAAGTATCTCGGATACTTGCTTGGGCGGAATCCAGCTCCTGTCTAATCTCTGCAGTGCATATCCCAGGTGTAGACAATAAGTTTTTCTTGTCATTAAAGAATAAACTTAGAATTTGGGTTGTGGATTATTTTTTCAGCAGAAAACGGCTGTTTTTTATTTTATCCCTCCCTCTCTAGTGACTCGTGCGTGGAGTTCCACATCTTGGGAATTGATATCCCATACATCACTAGCTTTCATATTGGCAAGAGTCCATGAGTCCCACCCCTTTTTTTTGGTGGTTATGATTTTTTGTATAAAGCACAATTATTTCCAAATTCCTTTGTTGATGCTTTTTACTACTGTCTTTATCACCCCACTACTTGGCTATTCATTAAACTGAATTGTGGGTGTGGTGGGTGTGGTGAGGATGTATTTATAGGCATTTTGAGGTTTGGGAAACTTTGCCCCTCCTGGTAGGATTGTATATCCCATACGTCACTATATATAGATATAGATCAGACAAGCACTCCAGATATCAGGATACAAATGCCTGGGGTGAAACAGAAAGGGTAGAACAAGCAAAAGAAGAGGACTGTTCAGTGATTTATTTCCTAATTCCTATTTCTTAGGAAATAAATCACTGAAAAGTCCTGGCGAGTGCACTCTTCTTTTGCTTGCTTTTATATATATATATATATATATATATATATATATATATATATATATATATATATATATATACATATACACACACATATACATAGCTATGTGACTCAATATAAAAGCAAATGTGCTAAAGAGTGATAATATTGTACGTGGCAGCAAATGGTGTATATAAATACAAACCCAAAGTCTCATACTAAGACTCAATACAAGATGGTAAAAAAGTGATACCAAAAAAAGTTATACCAAAGAAAGTGATACCAAAAAAAGATGCCTTACAAAAGAAGAAACGGAGCACACTGGTCATATGATTGACAAGAAAAGTCAATAAAAAGCTACAGAAATGATATAACAAAAACTGAAGAAATGAAATAGTGAAAAAATGAAGCAGTAGTAAGTAGGCGTAAAGGCTAGCATAATGTAGCAAAACGTTGTGTTACACATAAAACTAGGAAATAAGTAAAACTAAAAAAAAACTTTGCATAAAAAGTACATATTTAGAGACCAGAATTGCTGCTCCATAGTTAAGCCAGGTTTGTAGCTAATTAAGATAAGCTGATAAGACAGCTAGGACTAAGAATTGGCACTGAAGAAGGTGAGGTACGTGACTCTTGAATTTTACCTTACTGTATGGGGATAACGCGCCTATTACTCTACAAGAGTGTTGAGAATCTGCACCACGTTTTGTGCAGCACTTACTTTTATATTGCACTGCTGGGTTATACTTCTATTGGACTGAGCTTAAATTATATATATATATATATATATATATATATATATATATATATATATATATATATATATATATATACAGTATATATACACACATACATATATACATACATACACACATATACATATATATATATATATATATATATATACACATATATACACATACATACGTATATATATATATATATATATATATATATATATATATATATATATATATATATATATATATATATATATATATATATATATATAAATATATATATATACACACACGCACACAAATATATTTATATGTATTTAAAAAGACAGAAAGAAATAAAGAAGCATTTTAATGGCACACTTAGGGAGGGTAGCTATAAACAGTATGAGCTGTGTGCAGTGTAAGTGTATTAAAACAACATTTAATAGAAAAATGTATAAAATAATTGTGGACCATGTCACCAAACGATTAAAAAATAATTAAAAAGTAATAGTCACTGGCTCCTCTAACGAAACAACAAGATAATCTTGTGTAAATGCAATATATATCTGTATAAGGACTAATAAATAAATTAAAAAACTAAAAAGCAAGCAGGGTGAAATCCGAAATATCGATCACCGGATTAACCACCCAGGGAGACTATCTGCCAAAAGACAGACCCAACAGGATCTACCCAGTGGTGCCCGGGAAGAATACTCTTGGAGGCTAAAGGTTTAAAGAAAGCTATCTGCAAAAAAATGCCAATTAAGGCCAACAAATTAAGCTAAATAAAGCTCCAAAAATTAGTCCACAATTATTTTATATATTTTCCATTAAATGTTAAGTTTAAATACACTTACACTCCACACAGCTCATACTGTTTATAACTACACTCCCTAAGTGTGCCATTAAAATGCTTCTTTATTTCTCTCTGTCTTTTTAACTATATTACAATGCATTAGGCACTACTTCCTTTATCTACATAGGCTTATATTTTAGGAGGTTTTAGGGTAGCTACAACTACCCCACCTTCTTAGAGGCTCTAGGGGCTTTTTTGAGAGATATACATATATAATTATATATATATTTTATATATATATTTTATATATATATATATATATATATATATATATATATATATATATACACACACAAATATAATCATACATACATACATACATATATATATATATATATATATATATATATATATATATATATATATATATATATATATATATATATATATATAAAGTGAAAATTGTAGAAAGCACTCACTGGACTGTAGACAGCAGTTCAAATCAAAAGTTTATTGTGACGTTTCGGGACCAACAGCGTCCCTTCCTCTGACAAACAAATAGTGAGAAAACAAAACATTTATAGACCCATATACCACTCCCCCAAGTAAACTACCAATGAAAATGTGCCGTGTGCAAAAGTTGAGCCGTGTGCAAAACAAGCATGGATCCCTGTGATCAGGGAAAAGTGTAGTAAATAATACATAAAATGTGTAAATATATACACCCTGATCCATAGTCCTATGTGTGCAATCACTAAATGTATCTGATAGCCCCCATAACATGTCCGATCTACTGAAACTAAAACAACTCTAAAGCGTACATCTGTTAAAAAATCAAGACAACAAAGTGCCTGATAGGTGGGATAAGTCGTGCCCCCGTGTGGTGATAGGCCGATTCGTCATAGGTAGCCACACCCTATTCCTTGTTACTAGTCAATCACAATAGAAACAACAAAATAACAAAATTTCTCATAGGCTAACAGGACGCAGATCAATACATACGTCACCCACAGCGGCACTATGAACGGTTGTCTTGGCAATACCTGTAAACAACTAAAGCGTACATCTGTTAAAAAAATCAAGACAACAAAGTGCCTGATAGGTGGGATA
The DNA here is from genome assembly GCF_027579735.1 of Bombina bombina. Lineage (NCBI taxonomy): Eukaryota > Metazoa > Chordata > Amphibia > Anura > Bombinatoridae > Bombina > Bombina bombina. The sequence goes on from NC_069502.1 coordinate 601,170,446, forward strand.
AGTCGTGCCCCCGTGTGTTGATAGGCCAGGCCGATTCGTCATAGGTAGCCACACCCTATTCCTTGTTACTAGTCAATCACAATAGAAACAACAAAATAACAAAATTTCTCATAGGCTAACAGGACGCAGATCAATACATACGTCACCCACAGCGGCACTATGAACGGTTGTCTTGGCAATACCTGTAAACAACTCCGTATATCTCCACATCACCACGTCAGACCTGATCCATTATTTGTTAGCGTAACACCGCAACGCCTCCCGGCTTGGTCAGTAGTCCTGGCAACCAATACAAACAACCATATGTTCCCAGCCGAGCCTGGCCACATCTACCCTAAAATCCTCCACCACAATTACACCCGCGAACATCCTGCCACATCACTAGCAGAATATAATACATCGTTACGCTATCAAACAGAAACCTAATAGAAGCATCGCCGTCATCTCACAGTGAACCACTGCACAACACACTAAGTGGTTGCCATAGTGACCTAAAAATAAACATAAAAACACCGACACACGATCAAGCTATCACATAACATAGTGGATCACAGGCGTCCACTAGGCTACCTCGGTGAAGTACACTGACAATTAATGTGAAGAAAAATGTCACAAAGAGGAATAATCATAATAAAGAATTTAACACTAGATGTAAAGAAAAATTAGAAAAGGGAACACTCATTCAGTAACGTGGAAAGGTGTATCGGTGGGTCCCAAACCTAGGATCACTCAAATCCATTCACAATAATATACAAGACCCATGGCAGACAACTTCTTGAAAAAAAACTTGTTAAAAAACCTTATGTGAATCTGTATATATCATCACAGCAACATCACAGGACCCATATTCCATAAGTTTATAGTTCAAAAAAGTGATAAGAAGAGAATCTCTGTTAACTCCAATCGGAGGGGCAAACACAATCACAAATGTGGAACGTGATAACATAAACATAAATATGTATATAAATATAAAAATTAAAAAAATATAAATGAATATAAATGAGGCCCCATAACACATAATCACAAAACCGTCAATCAAATAGGGATCTGCATCCACTGTATCCATAGTGCCTGGTTATAAACCATCTGGAACCCCTATGATGGTGATGTCCTAAACCAACAGAACTCAACAAACTCAAAATCATAAACATCAAGCTGTCTGTACCCGCTATAGCACTCAGGGCCTTCCGCCCCATGTGATAACCAGATTCCATCTCCAACATGGCGCTTAGTTATCCCACCGTACTATAAAATCAGGAGCGTAACTCATGTGTAGGAGGCATATCAGAGGCACAAAACCCATAGTGTGTGTGAAGTGTGATATATAACTCCTATGGAAACAGATTAAAAACAAAATTAAAATAAAGCACACCTCATATTTACACATTATTAAATAGATAGCAACTGATGAAAATTGAAAAATATGGAAAACAATATACTAAAAATATATAAACTCTGATATGATGATCAGGGTATGATAAGGCAACCACAAGAACATATAATCCAATTGGGCAAAAACAAAGGTTATATGACAATGAAAGATGGACTCTCATTTCACCATCATTATATGATGTTGAGTGATAGATACAGGATCAGAAGATCTATGGACTCTCATAAGACCTGATCCTTATAAGAAATTCTGCCATCCCGTTTGGATATTGAGGCCTCTCGGGGCCAGTGTACAAAGTTCATGAATCCAACGTGCTTCTTTTTGTAACAGGATCTTGGCTCTGTTTCCTCCTCGTCTTAGCACTGGCACGTGATCAATGATTCTAAATCGCAGATCGCTCACTGTGTGTCCTGCTTCTAGGAAGTGGCATGCCACCGGATGTTCAGCCTTCCCAGCTTTAATTGCCGCTCTGATGCTTGACCGATGATTCGCCATTCTCACTCTGGCATCGTCAGTAGTCTTTCCAGTATAGAATTTCCCAAAGGGGCAATTCAGAAGGTATATGATAAACTGGGTTGTGCACGTCAGAAAATACTTGATCTGATATCTTTTGCGACGATCTGGATGTTGAAATGTCGTGCCAGTGTGCATGCTATTGCAAGTTACACAACTAATGCATTTGTAGCATCCCACTTTTTTCTTCAGCCAAGTTTGTTTCTCATTACTTAAAGAGATATCGGTCTTCATTAGCATATCCCTCAAACTCTTGCCTCTACGGTATGCCAATCTAGGTGCCGACCAATCAGCAAATGGCAATGTAGGATCACTCTGAAGAAGTTTCCATTCCTCCTTAACTGCTTTGGCAATCTGATATTGGTCTGGATTATAAATTGTCACAAATGTAAGTTGGGGACTGCTTACAGTATTTTGAATTTGTTGCTTATTTTGAGATGAGAGAGCCAGTTCCAATTGCTTCTCTAGGTTCTTTTTGTTATAACCCCGTTGGAGAAATCTTTGTGTCATTTCTGACATTTGTGTCTGCATCAGGTCATCATCGGTATTATTTCTTATTACCCTTTGGTATTGTGCTTTCGGGATATTACGTATGAGTGCTGGCTGGTGGCAACTTCTAGCGTGTAGCAGTGTGTTGCGGTCCGTTTTCTTCCTAAACAGTGTAGTGCCAAGTCCATTGGAGGTTTTGAAAACTCTGACGTCAAGAAAATCGACTGTGGCATTATTAGACGTATGCTGGAATTTGATGGTGCTGTCCATCCCATTAAGGGTATGGATCCAATTATTCAACTCTTGTTCCCCATTTCTCCATATCAGGAACACGTCATCTATGTAACGACAATAAAAAGAGATGGCATCCATTTCATACACCCTCATCTGGATAGATTCATAGTCCGCCATGAATAGATTGGCCAACGATGGGGCCATATTTGACCCCATCGCGGTCCCTTCTGTCTGTAGATAAAAATTGTTCTCAAAACGAAAGAAATTGTTTTCCAGGCATATTGTTAGGAGATCTACCATGACCTCCTCTGGAGGCCCCACATATGGACTCTTTCGTAGATGGTTAATTACAGCAGCAATCCCCAATTTGTGGGGGATTACCGTATACAAGCTGCATACATCCATCGTCACAAGAAGGTCAGTCGGCTGTATCTCATTTAATTGGATGATGGATCGGATGAAGGCATTGGAATCTTGTGTGTACGATTTCATTCTCTTGACCATTGGTTGTAGGTGAAAATCCAGGAATTCAGCAAGTGGTTGTAGAAGTGATCCCCTCGCCGAGACGATGGGGCTCCCAGGGGGATTGTTGGGATCCTTATGGATTTTCGGTAGTGTGTAGATGGTGGGTGCTATTGGATAGTCCCTTTTTAAGAATTTTTGCTCTTGTGTGGTAATGCTCCCCATCTCACACCACCTATCAAGTTTCTTGTCAATGTATCTTTTCAATTGGTTTGTTGGATCTGTTTGTAAAATCCTGTAGGTCTTTTGGTCTGTTATTTGGCCCAAGAGTTCTGATCGGTACTGTTGTAGATCCATTACAACCACCGCCCCACCCTTGTCTGCCGGGCGTATTACAATGGCCGTGTCTTCAGTTAGTGACTTCAATGCCTGTCTCTCATCTTTGGTTAAATTATCCATTCTTCTCCTTTTAGGGATGTTTTTGGAGACTTGACTCAGATCATTTGTGTATGCGGTAATTGATGGATTCTGTGATCTTGGATCAAATGTCCCAGGGGTACGGAAAGGTGTGATCTCACTACTATCAGTCTTGTAGAACTCTTTAAGTCTCAAATTCCTGCCGAATTTTTGTATATCAATGTATGTGTCAAATGAATTGAACTTCGTTGTCGGAACAAAAGATAAACCTTTGTTCAATAGGGAGATTTCCGATTGTGACAGTGGTCTTGAGCTAATATTAAATACATTGTTCATCTCCTCTGTCTCGGAGGGCGGCGTGACATGCCCCCCCCCCCTCGTATGTGGCCTGTGCCTCATCCTAAAAAACGGACCGAGGGAGTATGTGATGAACTGTATGGGGTACTGGTATTACTAGCTCCCCTCATGTTGTCCCACTGTTGACCTCTAGTCGCCCCTCTGGATCTTGTAGTAATGCCTCTGTATATAGAATCTCCGCTTGTTGTTGCCATCTCAGGATCTGAACTGTCGCCAGAGCTGGTGTCCACCGTATTGATATTTCTTTTTGTGAACCTTCTGTCCCGTCTGGATCTGAAGTTCTGTCTTTCATCGGGAGATAACATCCAGCGGTATACACTCTTATATGTGTAGTCTTGAGTTACTGTTTGAAGCTTCCGGTTTTTAAAGGCAATGAGTTCTTGTTTGTATAACTTGATTTGTAGTGTCAATTTGTCAATCCAATCCACAGATTTATCTGCTCTCAGTGTATTGAGTTGTTCAGCTTCAAAATTTTGAATTTCAGTTCTCACTTCTTGGAGTAAAGTGAGTAAACCCATCACATTTTTGTAAATATTTTATTATATATCTTTTCATGTGACAACATTTGCTACAATGTAAAGTAGTGAGTGTACATCCTGTATAATAGTGTAAATTTGCTGTCCCCTCAAAAAATAACAACACACAGCCATTAATGTCTAAACCATTGGCAACAAAAGTGAGTACACCCTTAAGTGGAAATGTCCAAATTGTGCCCAATTAGCTATTTTCCCTCCCTGGTGTAATGTGACTCGTTAGTCTTACAAGGTCTCAGGTGTGTTAAATTTGGTGTTATCGCTCTCACACTCTCTCATACTGGTCACTGGAAGTTCACCATGGCACCTCATGGCAAAGAACTCTCTGAGGATCTGAAAAAAATTATTGTTGCTCTACATCACGGGTGTCAAACACAAGGCCCGCGGGCCGAATCCGGCCCGCCAGACCTCGTCATGTGGCCCGTGTAGCCGCCGCCAGCCTTCACCTTTTATTCTCGCTTTTTTTTTTTGACACAAGAAAGCCGCCTCTTCAGCGCATGCGCGGCAGCCTACAAGCCATCCCTCTAGCGGCGCCGGCCGTTCTACACAGGAAACCTCCACTTTACATGCATTCAGGAAACCTCCACTTGTTTTTATATTGAGCGCATGCCATCCTGTGATGTGACAGATCCAACGGCTGCCTGAACCCTTCTCTCCTGTACTGTAAGTACATATGATGTATGTGGGGGGGAGGGGGGGTCTGCTTATTAGGGGGGTCTGCTTATTAATCTGCTTAAAAGTCTGAGCAGTAAACTTTGGATATACTGACCACTTCCGTGTCACTTTACAGTGGTATAGGGACCATAAACTGACCTCAGGAAAACGATGTCAGCCATCTAGTCAGAAAAGTTAAAAAAAAGTTAATGCCTTGTGTTTGCCATATGTGTAATAAACAGTGTTTGGCAATATTTGTATGTTAAAAAAAAAATGACTGTCTGTTACCAAAAATCATTTTTCAATAAATTGTACAATAATTGTACATTTGAATATCTACTTGCCATTATTCTGACTAGGTTTCTGCTTTCAGAGCTAGTTATTACTTACATTATTACAAAAAACAGTAATAATTGAATGCAGTGACAATAATTTATGATAATAAAGAGTGGACACATAGTCCTACAGATACAACCGGCCCTTTGAGGGTGACCAAACTGCTGATGCGGCCCACGATGAATTTGAGTTTGACACCCCTGCTCTACATAAAGATGGTCTAGGCCATAAGAAGATTGCCAAGACCCTAAAACTGAGCTGCAGCATGGTGGGCAAGACCCTACAGCGGTATTCGAGGACAGGTTCCACTCAGAACAGGCCTCGCCATGGTCAACCAAAAAAATTGAGTGCACATGCTCAGCGTCATATCCAGAGGTTGAGTGCTGACAGCATTGCTGCAAAAGTTGAAGGGGTGGGGGGGTCAGCCTGTCAGTGCTCAGATCATACGCCGCACACTGCATCAAATTGGTCTGAATGGCTGTCGTCCCAGAAGGAAGCCTCTTCTAAAGATGATGCACAAGAAAGCCTGCAAACAGTTTGCTGAAGACAAGCAGACTAAGGACATGAATTACTAGAACCATGTGCTGTGGTCCGATGAGTCCAAGATAAATTTATTTGGTTTAGATGGTGTCAAGCGTGTGTGGTAGTAACCAGGTGAGGAGTACAAAGTGTGTCTTGCCTACAGTCAAGCATGGTGATGGGAGTGTCATGGTGTGGGCCTGCATGAGTGCAGCCGGCACTGGGGAGTTACAGTTCATTGAGAGAAGCATGAATGCCAACATGTACTGTGACATACTGAAGCACAGCATGATCCCTTCCCTTCGGAGACTGGGCCACAGGGTAGTATTCCAACATGATAACTACCCCAAACACACCTCCAAGACGACCACTGCCTTGCTAAAGAAGCTAGGGTAAAGGTGATGGACTGGTCAAACATGTCTCCAGACCTAAACCCTATTGAGCATCTGTGGGGCATCCTCAAACGAAAGGTGTGGGAGTGCAAGGTCTCTAACATCCACCAGCTCTGTGATGTTGTCATGGAGGAGTGGAAGTGGACTCCAGTGGCAACCTGTGAAGCTCTGGTGAACTCCATGCCCAAGAGGGTTAAGGCAGTGCAGGAAAATAATGTTGACAACACAAAATATTGACACTTTGGGCCCAATTTGGACATTTCCACTTAGGGATGTACTCACTTTTGTTGCCAACGGTTTAGACATTAATGGCTGTGTGTTGAGTTATTTTGACGGGACAGCACATTTACACTGTTATAGAGGCTGTACACTCACTACTTTACATTGTAGCAAAGTGTAATTTCTTCAGTGTTGTCACATAAAAGGTAAAATAAAATATTTACAAAAATGTGAGGGGTGTACTCACTTTTGTGAGATACTGTGTGTGTACATATGTACATATATATATATATATATACATATACACACACACACACACTATTTATTTATTTTTCTTCATTCCATGGCAACAAATAAAAAATAAAATTAATTAATTCAGGGTGCCAGGGCATAATTTTAAGGTGCCAGTGGATCCCTGGTGTATGGGTTTGTCAAGTTCTGTATTATATATTACATTACATGATTGCATTCTCTTGGGTGGGGTGTCTCAGTTCACAATCTCTATGCTTTTCAACTTAATAATAGCTCAGTACAGTTACTAATTAATAGAATTTGAACAGTTGTGTGCAGTTCTGCTGAAGCAGTCTTAAAGGGACATTATACACTAGATTTTACTTTGCATAAATGTTTTGTAGATAATCCATTTATATAGCCCATACAGGTTGTTTTTTTTGGGGGGGGGGTTTAAGTATAGTTTTGCTTATTTTTAAATAACATTGCTCTGCTTTTCAGACTCCTAACCAAGCCCCAATGTTTTAGGAGAATACCGACGTATACCTACTCCAGCTTGATTCTGTTTGTGTAAAGAGTCTTTTCATATGCAAATGAAGGGGGAGTGTCTGATTTTTCCCACTTGCAGTGGGTGTTCCAGTAACCTTTTAAACAGAGCTAAATTGGAAGCTTCTAAGTAAATTTTTAAACTGTTTTATACAGGATTTTTAGATCAGTATCTGTGCATATTATTCTTTATAGTAGTGTCTATTACATGCAGTAATATGAAAATTGGTGTATACTGTCCCTTTAACTCACCTGTACACAAAGATCAAGAGGTGTGACACCATTCTTATCTGCAAGGTACTTGGCACCACGAGATAAAAGAATCTGTGCTGTATCTCTCTGACCATGACTGTGAAAAAAATGATTTTTTTTAATGAATATACTTTATTCAAACATTTTAAAATACATAGTAAATTTACATTTAAGGACATTCTACCAGAAAGTGTTAACTATATGCATTCATAGGCTAAAATCAAGAAACAGATAACATGCTAAGTCATAACCAATAGGACAAATTGGTAAGTATTTTAAATATAAAAACAGTTTATGTACCAAAATGCCTAATCATAGAAAGGAAATAACACTCCAGATCACAAGATGCCAACACTGTTAAAATAGAAAGGAGTTTTCCACATTAAACATGTATTTAAAGATACTAATCTGCTAAATGAAAAATGTACAAAATAGTATAATCTCTTTAATTGTCTGCTACATATTTTTAGTAGTCATAGACTTATGGGGTAGGGGAAAATTTAAAGGGACACTAAACCCAAAAAATGTATCTCATTATTCAAGTAGAGTATACAATTTTAAACAACATTCCAATTTACTTGTATTATCTAATTCGCTTCAATCCTTAGATATCGATTGTTGAAGAAATAGCAATTCACATGTGTGAGCCAATCACACGAGGCATCTATGTGCAGCAACCAATCAGCAGCCACTGAGCCTATCTAGATATGCTTTTCAGCAAAGTATATCAAGAGAATTAAGCAAATTAGATAATAGAAGTAAATTAAAATGTTGTTTAAAATTGTACTCTCTTTCTAAATCTTGAAAGAAAAAAATTGGGTTTCATGTCCCTTTAATGTCCCTTTAAGCTTAAAAGCCTAACACTCAGTTTAAGAGTTCATATCTGACCCTGAATGTTGTAATTAAGTGATTGACTTCATGGAAACTAGGGATGATGCACATAAGCCTGATGGCCTGCTTATCCCCCCCCCCCCCCCCCACACACACACACTACTAATTAACGAGTCCAGGTGTTTGTCACACCGATTGCTAACAGGTGCATACAATCCAGCAATAAAATAATAACCATGAGATCTCCGTAGACAAAGATTCACCTTTTGCCAAAAGTCAGTTTGTGAAAAGTGAGCCCTACTAGATCTGCTCTGATCAAATGTAAGAGTGATTATTGTGAAGTGGAAGCATCTAGAAAGAACAGCCCATCCACCAAGTTGTAGACCATGCAAACTTACAGAGTAGGGCAGCAGAGTGCTAAAGCTTGTAGCATGTAAAAATCGCCATTACTGGACTCTGGGGCAGTGGTGACGTTCTCTTGATTAATGAATCGCTCTTCAATATTTTGTATTCTGTTGGAAGAATCTGGGTATGGCAGATGGCATGAGAAGGCTTCCTACCGGAATGCATAGGGCCTAATCTACAGTTTGGAGGAGGATGGATATAGGCCCCTTAGTTCCAATGAAGAGGCACAGGATACAAAGACATTTTAGACAATTGGATGATCCATATTTGTGGCAACAGTTTGGGAATGGCACTTTCTTGTTCTAACATGACTGTGTCCATATGCACAAAGTAAGGTCCAAAAAGATATTTTTGACAAGTTTGGTTTGGAGGAACTCGAGTGGCCTACACACAGAACTAACCTCAACCCCACTGGATACATTTGTCATGAATTGCAATGCCAATTGTGGGCCATTGGCTGTATGTGCACAAATTCCAAAAGACACACTCCAAAATCTTATGGAAAGCCTTCACAGAATAGTTGTGGCTGTTACAGCCACAAGGGGTTGGGCAACTCCATGTTAATGTCCATGGGTTTGGAATAAAATGTCCAACAAGCTCACACAGGTGAGATAGTACTTTTAGCAGTATAGTACATGTGTGAGGATATTTGGCACAGAATCACACTAGGTGGACCAGTAAAAAACTACAGATATATACAGTCCAAAAGTTATAATAAAATCAAATAATACACTCCAGTTGAACACCATTCAGCCAGGCTGACCACACCTTAAAAAAATAAAAAAAATAAAGAAAGATTCTCTGAGGTATTATCAAGAACACCCTGGAATAAAGAACATCTGAAATAAAAACAACAGTTTGAAAACATGAAAGGGTCAGCACATTTTTACAGTTTGTATAGCTGTGTTTGCACTGACAGATATTATCTAGCTGTATGTCGTTATGTCAGTCTCTGATTTATGTGTATTTATTCTGGTCTCCCCCTGTTTGTTATCTTAAACTGGTGGCTATTGTTACACCCTTTGCACTTTTCACTCTCACACCCATTCACAGTTATACAACAGCCCCTCTATTCCTGCACCTGCTAGAACATCACTGTATCACTTTCTGTACTTTTAGTTACAAATTCCCAAATTGCAACATATTAATAAGTATTTCTACAACAGAGGAAGATCTGCATGAGGAACCATATGCCTAAACAACGTTATTCTTTATGTTTTTCAGTCCAGTGGGTCATCTGTTTTATGAGCATCCATATGTTTTCATTTTGTTTAAACAAGTTACACTTTTAGATACATCATGGTGCTGGCCATAGGGTACGTTAAATTCGTAAACATGACTGTACAGGCATTTACCAGTTATGTTTTAGAAAAACCATCACTCACCTGCATGCAAAATATAAAGGTGTAGCTCCTGACACATTTGGCCGGTTTATATCTGCACCACTGTCCAATAAGCAGAGTACAGTCTAGTTTTAAGTAAAAACAATGGGTTAATATACAGGCAATGTGTATCTGACATATACAATGTTATATTTTTAGCTAACAAAGTCCTTCTGCAGAACAATTGCAAATATGTCTCCTAAACCATTACCTTATACTGATTGTTTCACACTAATCATTTATTTTGGTCCACGTTGACCAAACATACTTATCTGAGAATAAAGTGGCATACAAGTATAATGCAACAATTAAAGGGATGTGAAAAAACCCACATTTTTTCTTTCATGAGTTAGGTAACACACACAATTTTAAACAACTTTTCAGTTTACTTCTATTATCAAATTTGTTTCAATCTCTTGTTTTCATTTCTTGAAGCAGCAGCAATGCAATACTGGTTTCTAACTTAACACATGGGTGAGCCAATTGCAATCGGTATATATATGCAGCTAACAAGATAAACCTTTCAGCAAAGGATAACAAAAGAAGGAAACAAATTAAATTGACGTAAATTGGAAGTTGTTTAAAATTGTATGCTCTGTGTAAATCATGAATGTCTAATTATGACTTTACTGTCCCTTTAAATGTTGCATTTGTTTAACACATAACTAAAACGTTAGCTTCGGAGCAGCAATGCACAAGTAGGAGCTTGCTGATGAGCCAATGACAAGAGGCATATGTGAATAACCACCAATCACCAGCTAGCTCCCATTAGTGCACTGCTGCTCCTGAGCCTACCTAGGTATACTTTTCAACAAAAGATACAAAAAGATCAAACAAATTTATTAACAGAACTAAAATTAAAAGTCACTTAAAAACTGTATGTTCTATCTGAACCATGGAAGTTTAAAAGGGACGTGAAACCCAAAATTATTCTTTCGGAAGTCAGAGCATATAATTTTAAACAACTTCCAATTTACTTCTATTATCTACTTTGATTTATTCTTTTGGTAGTCTTAGTTAAAAAGCATACCTAGGTAGGCTTAGGAGCAGCAATGCACTACTGGGAGCTAGCTGCTGATCAGTGACTGAATTATATGCATCTTGTCATTGGCTCACCCAATGTTTTCAGCTAGCTTCCAGTAGTACATTGCTGCTCCTTCCACGAAGGATATCAAGAGAATAAGCAAATTTGATAATTCAAATCAGAGTTATTTAAAATGGTATACTCTATAAATGAAAAAAAATCTGGGTTTCATGTCCCTTTAATTCTGACTTTCATGTGCCCGAATACTAGAAGAATACATGTATAGTTTAGTGGTAATAGATTATATTCACAAAATGGATTGAGGATTTTCCAAAAACAAATCAAATAGTTTTTATAGCTGCATAGGTTATTTATTTGAGCTTTTCTCTAAATGGGAATGCCATTTGTAGTAGAAAGTAATAATGAGCCTGCATTTAGTGGGAAAATATTTCAAGGAAATGAATTAATCATTGGGAATTAAGCATAAATTATATATTGCTTATAGACTGTAATCATCAGGAGCGGTAGAAAGGGGTAATAAATATTATAAACAATTATAAACTAAAATTTGTAGTATTAAACTTTCAACATGGGAAAAACATTACCTTTATGTTCAATGACCATAAGATCTATCCTACATTCTACTACAGGTGTCACGCCATATCAAGTAATAACTTGTAGACTAAATAATACACCTGGAAGGACTTTACTTCCAATTGATATTGCCAATTACATGAAAGAAAATAGAAATTTGGATAAAAACATAAATTATGCTTACCTGATCATTTTCTTTCCATTTATGAAGAAAATGAGTATTGACAATGTAAATATGTTGGTAGCTCAAAATATTGTAAGGAGTAAAGCTCAAATAAAAACATATTTTAACAAAATGTTAGATCTTTTGAATGTAATAGTTTTAGTAATGATAATGAGATTTTATGTTTAAAAAAGTGTCGCTCATTTGTTCCTAAAATGGCTTGTTCTTTTTGTATTTTGGATAAAGATAATCTTATTGTTTTATTTTTTTGAAATAACGAATAAGAAAACAAAAAAATATTTTAAATGGTATTATATTAAACAATTTTAAAAATATATGAATTAACAGATACTGCATTTGATTTTTCTTAGAAAGAATCTGAAGAAATACCAAAAAGATGACAACCTATCTTCAAGTTAGGAAAATCCATGTCCTAATGTTGTTATGGCTGATTATGGAGGGTTATGAAGGGTTTTGCTGGACGAAATTCTGTTTACATTTTCAGAGGACTGCATGGGTACTTTGGGTTTGACTAAGACGACTTCAAAATGGAAATCGTGATTGTGGTATCAAAGTCAATGTATGTAACTGAACTATATTTTGGAAGATGATGAGGATAATCAACAACATCGAAATAAAATCCTGCATGTATTAACATGGCATTAGACAAAGGCCGGTCTAATGTTATAAAGTTGTACAAAATGGGTTAAATGTGGCAAAGAAACATTTCTTTTTAAGTTTATTTTTGCAAAATATGACAGTCAAGGACAATGACATTATTTTGGGAACAAAAGAACTTTACAGCATCCGATTGTACGATTTTACTTTTAAAATGTTGATTGTTGTTAAATGTATAATTGTTTTGTTTATGTAAATTTTTGTATTAAGAGAATAGTTTATAGAGTAATGTGCTAAACCTTGCCGTTACACTATAAGGCCTAGCAAAGGGGTGGACTGTAAGATTTTAATGAATATACAAATGGTGTCCTTATTGTTACAGAGAAGGTTAGTGTGTCCTTATGACTATTTTAACATCAGGCATGATGTAATGCTGAGGTAGTCAGTTACGCATACTAAGGGTTGAGACCATATATGGGTAGAAAGGATTGCTGTGAGTTGCAAAAGCTTACTATAGTTTAGATCACCTTATTTGGAACATGGCCAAAAGTATATTGTCAGCGATCTTAAAGGGTATTTAAGAGGCATGAAAGATGACAGTATTTAGAGTGCCTCTCTGGAAGAGAAAACATCAAGTTAAACTCCATAACTTACGGACTCTCACAGATGCAAATGAGGTAATATCATTTTAAGTATTATTTCACTGTTAAATTGTTTTCTGTGTTTAACCTTGTAAACAATAACATGTAATCTTGTTATTTATCTGTTCTTTAATAAATGTGTGATTGCTTATTCAGTTGAAGGGGGTATTGTTATCTGTTCTTGGAGAGTTTAATAGATATACAGAAGATTGTATATGAAATTTGTTTGCACAAGGCCCATTATTGATATATGTATATATTAATTTTGCGACGTGAACAGCTTTTAACATAAGAACCTTTTTGTTACAGTATAAATTCTTACACCTTTAAGTTCGGAATAAAAAAAAATACTCCACAGGGTGGGGGGGACGTGTCTGACCATCGGCCAAGATGGCTGCTTCATAGTTCTGGCTGATAGCAAGGGAGGATAAAACCACTGTTTGTCTCTCTTTATGCCGCAAATTCAGAATTTTTCTAAGGACTTATTATAAGTGAAAACTTGTGGAGCTTATTTACACTATTTTTATACTAGTTCTCAGCCTCGCAGCCTGATATAGATGTGGTGCGCAGTGGAGGCCTGATCACGGCCTGGAGCCATATCTACCCCCCCCCCCCAGTATCCTGAATATTCAGAATATCCAGTCATTTGTACTGAAGTAAGAAAACTTAGGGAACGTTAAAATAATTGATAGTCCTGGAAAAAGCTGTGTAACGATTACTAAATTGCATAAAGGCAGAGGCAATTTGGGATATTGCGTTACAAAGACTTTGCTAAGGTTAACTTCCAACATGGCGTCAAATTTTGAACTGATCCTAGAAGAGCTAAGTCTAACTATGGTGGAGCCTTTTAACAGTTAGAGATGTAGAAGCATTGCTCACCCCGTTGCTGGACACAATTTTAGGCGCAGAGACACTATCGGCTACGCCTGATGGATTTCAAGAGCTGTACGCACTAATAGAGGAGGCTCCTCCGGACTTGGAGACAAGGAAGACTACCACTATGCTCCAGAGTTCATTCTCAAGTTCTATACAGGGGACTGCACCGGAGATGTGAAGCTTGTATACCCCCCATCGACAAAGGCAGTGCAGACAGATTACACATTCCGGCCACTTAACAACATTAAAACCTCTACCGCATGGGAACTACAATTTAGTGCTGAGATGGAGAGACTTTTAAATGCCGCCCGATGTGTGAATAACCCTGGAGTGCTGGGGCACTGTTTGGAGCTTTTCCTCTCTGCATATTACTACAAGGAGCAGCCTATGCTTCGGTACAGTATCTTGTCAAGCGAGATTGCTTTTAGAGGGCTACGCCACGCTACATTTCTCCTCCGTCCTAGCTCAGAGATTTACTGCGACCTCATCGCTTTTAACACTGTTGGGATCGGCTGAATTATTGACTAAGAGACAGTTAATACGGAGCTTCAATGTTAAAACACATTAATATGAGGCTACGGTGTTTATTTCAGACCATTTAAAATGAACTTTACAGCAAGTTAGAGGAACTACCCCTTAGTTCAATGCAGTTGATAAGTCCCCTGTTGACCATGGAACGCTGAGACTGATTTATTATATTTGATTACTGTTCAATCCGTTTTCTTGATACCTTATACACTCTGATCTGTCCCATTTGCATATAGGTAATTGTGCCTGTGCGTATGTTTGATTTCAAGCTCATGCTTTCAACACAGACATAAGGTGGTTGCAGGGATTCTACGATCTCTACGCTAAGAAAAGGGTACTTTTAGTCACATTTGTGAACCTTTACGATCTCTGAAAGATTTTCTTTTTAAACCTATATATACTTAGGAGGTAGTCTGATGGAAATAGCTGTCATGTACTCCCTATTATCTTGAATTGTTTCCCTATAGGTGATAATTTTCCGAGTATAGCCACAGTTAGCATGAAACGCCAATTATCAGAGCTTTCCATCAAATCATATACATGCTTATTGTTTCCTGAGACACTTTATGAAACGTTAAATTTGTATGTTAAGCTATATTCCGTTTAGGCTAGAGCCCACTAAGTACTCATTGTTAGTTTTTATGTTATCCAAATAGACTGAGTTCATATACCTTTATGTTTGATAGAACAGTTTAGGAGTTTTATACTAAGGGTGCTTTGATCAGTAATATAAGATTCATGCACAAAGACACAAAGACTCTCTACATGTATACTAATTATAAGGTACAAATTAAGGATATAGGTACTATATCAGGTATATTCATGTAAATCTGTTATATCTGTGGCTATTTTGAGATTTCTATGGATGCATAATGTTCCCCCAGTTACTTAAGAAATCTCTATACAATTTACCCTAATAGACAGAGCAATGTATCACCTAATACTATTGCTTATATGGCACAACTCTCCCCTTTGTTTTCATAGCTGTATACAGGATATCTATGCTGGTTTTCTTGTTTTGACATAGATTTGCCTATCACAGTTTCTAGTCATTTATATATTCCCTATCTATGACCCAAATGTGGTTATTACATTACTAGTGCCTTATATAATTGCACTATATGTTTTCTTACGGCACAATAAGCGTTACTGTTAATTTCTTTTTCTTTATACCTCTGCTGATCTATATATGCTAACAGAACTCTCATTTTACATAAGAGCCTTTTTGACTTGCTCAGTAGCCCCCTATAGGGAGTATATATATTTACTACTTTTATAGCTCTTTAATTTTTCTGTATTTGTTAAGGTGCAAAGATGGTCTTTTTATTTACCAATTATAAGGTGCAGAGTTGTGTTCATAGGTACTGTACACGTTTTGTCCATGTGGATATATTATAACTATAGTTATCATATTCTGAAGGTCCATAAGTGGCCCTATATGGTTATAATCCTCCTATTATTTGTCTTATTTACAAGGTTGGAGGTCCAAAAGTGGCCTCATCTGCTTCAAGGAGGATGAAGAAAAAATAAAAAATAAAAAATAAGGGCTTAAGTTTGATAACTTCTGTTTTATACTAAAGGTACTACTTAGACAATAGGCTGTATTATTGCATTCCATATTCTCTCTAGCTGCAATTGTTATTCTGTATGTTACTTTATGACCATGGAGTCTAATGATTGCGTTGTTCTTTGTTTTTTGTAAGGTACCTGTATGTTTATATTTTTTACCCTCAATAAAAATATTTATAAAAAAAAAAAAAATACTCTACAGAACATAAACCTATTTTGCATTGAGCAGTTAGTGCTTTAGGACTAACACATTTGGCAATTGAATATTTAAATAACTAAAAGATGGGTCAGCTACTTTACGTGCCTTTTAAATGAAGATACTATGGAGGAGCTAAGAAAGTATGTGTGTTGTGTGTTTCTAACTTAGAGAGGCAGAAATATTACTTTTATTTTAAGCAACTGGGCCAGCTCCAGATATTGTGCTGCCTTTGTCAGAGAATGCAATGATAGCCCCCAGTAGTAACATTACTGATTAGCATGTCAACCTACCAGCCTGGCCACTGACCATACTAAGCCTGCCTACCTGCATGCAACCAATGCTTATGCACAATAAGTGGAAAGGAAGATAAGGAAGAGATGCTGTTCTCCCTATTTAAGTGCTGTCCCTTGTCAGGTGCTGTCTGGGTCCATTTATGTATTTAGTTTATACCAGTGATGTCAAACCCATGGCCAGGGGGCACAATGCACCCTACAGTAGTTTTTATATGCCCCAACTGGCTTTCCACACACTACTTTACATCATTCATATTGTTCCTTGATTGGATCATTCCTGCCCTCTTGATGTAGTATGTAAAGATCTACCAACAACAGTGGAAATACAGAGAGGGGAGGTTTTTCTTTAAAGGGACATGATACTCATGTGATAAACTACTTGAAAGGGATGCAGCATAGAAAGCCGACTAGAAAATATGAATGTAACATCTCTATGTAAAAAAGAAAGATATTTTACCTCAAAATTGTCTCAGTAGCCACATCCCATTGTAATGAAACTTTAAAGGGATTTAATACACAAAAAATGTATTTTGCGATTCAGACAGAGCATACAATTTTAACCCCTTAACAACTGCAGTGTACCATGTATGTCGCCGGTCATTAAGGGTTTCCTTGTTAATAATAGAAGCAAATTAGAAAGTAGTTTTTTTTAAAATCGCATGGTCTGCCTGAATGATGAAAGAGAAATTTTGGGTTTCATTTCCCTTTAGACCATGTGATATAAAAATTAATTATTATACTATTATTAACAAGGAAAAGTCCTTTTAATATAGAAAGGTATACGGTGATGAAATACATTCAAATAACTATGAATTTGATTAATTTAAATATTAATATTGTGATTCAGAAAACATTTCAAAACGTAATGTAAGGCTAAGCCCTCCCCAAGTATAAAAATCTGATAAATTGATTGCACT